>NC_051449.1:11235077-11275650 GCF_001649575.2 Kryptolebias marmoratus | reverse complement strand
GGGGGGGTGGGGGGGGGCGCTGCAGCACGCTTTAGGAAAAAACAGAACGCCCAATGGCTCGTTATGCCTAACCATGACTCGTCGTGGCTAGGCATGACTCGTCATCTTGGGGAAAAGAACACCGTGTCCCTGTTTGCTTTTGAGCGTCTCAGTTATACTTGAAAGTCTGGTCTGAGAGTGAGTGGCAGATTGTTTTTACACGGGTTTTCAGATCCTTGACCGAGGTATCATTAACGCCCTTCCATCGAGAGGCGTAGCCAGGCACTAATGCTTTTACTTCTGCCTGTCTGTTAGCCAAATATCTAATGAAGCACCGGATGGATTTTAATGAAACTTTCAGGAAATAATTATTGAACGCACATTTACAAGTGATTAACTTCTGGAGCAAATCCAATTCAACACGGCAGCCACAGCTTACTGAATGTAAAAAACACAAAACCACCTCACACTCAGTCAATTTTACAGATACTGTGCTAAAATTTGATCTGGTAACAGCTGAGAGTCACATGCTCCAACACAAACTCCAAGTGCTGCTCATTGCTCAAGATCTTTGCTTAAAACTTCAGCATTAACTGCTGGAGTGCACCCTGTTTGTCTATTAGCAAAATATCTCACAAACCACCTCGCGGATTTTAATGAAAACTTCAGCAAGTAATGATTGGATGTACCTCTATGAGTGATTAAGGTTTGAAGTCAGTCCAATCAAGATGGCCACCACAGCTAATCAACTTCAGCTATGACTGAAATGGTTATAAATCAGTCATTTTTACAGATACTGAGCAAAAATCAGTGCTGAACACCAACATTTCAGCTTTAACCTATAATTTAGTGTACTAAAAAAATGGGAAAAACTAAAAGATTTTAATCTCAGTGACTTTTTTTTGTTTGTTTTGATTCACTGCTGCCTGCATGATTCACTCAGCAGTCTATTAACAGAGTCTGGGGCTCAAGCAATGGCATGCTCACAACAGGTGAAGAGTACAGAGTGTTTGAGTTCACGATGGCCCAGAAGAAAAAGAACCAACAAAACAAAAGGTTTTGAGTGGATTTGCTGGCTGCAGACCAGCCATCCTCCCTGACATGGGAACAAACCTGCCCTCTTCCCTTCCGATTGGTTAACTTGTTCCAGGCGAGGCCAACCAGCAGGCCAACTACGAGCGTGTGGCTGGGATGTAGGGGAAAGGTCTCAGAAACAAACTCTCTGGCCCTTCCCCCCCTAAAAAAAAGAAAGATAGAGCACAAAGGAGGTACATGTTTATGTCACGTAAAGAGGAGCACGGTATTCGGCCGAGTAATCTCACTTCTCCCTGTTTCAAAACAAAAAGTCCTCAGACCGACAAGTCCAGCCCTAGATGTGAGGACAGAAAGTACGCTGCGGCGTCAGGGAATCTTAAAGCCACAGCACCAAGCGGGCTCTCAGCTCGAGCTCCTAAAAGTCGAAAACTCGCCTTGTTTTTGTTCTCCTAAACCAACGGGGACACAGACAAAATAGCCGGTTCTCAGCCGTAACAATCAGTCCTGGCTGGGAAGCAGTTTGACACCCGCACTTCAAGGAATACCGGCCCCGGGGCCTGCTGCAGCGATGGAGTTTAATAACCATCTCGTGAGTGCACCACTTTCCAGTTACAACCCACGAGCTCCTAAAAAAAAAAAAAAACCCAACAGAACAAAGCTGCTGTTGAGCTTTTGGCACGGCACGAGCCATATGACAGGCTGACACTACAGCGTGCTCTTGGCAAAAGAAAGCACAGCCTGTTAAAAAAAAAAATCTTTACTGGTTACCTTTGGGTGCAGTTCGCTTCACCACTGTTTACGGTTTACCATAAAATCCTGCTGCACCAGCTGTTTCAACAGCTTTTGCAAACTGAAGCTGTTACTCTGCAATCTGGAGAGCAGCCTGGACTACTTCTGATGCCAACTAGTAACCATTATGTTCCTCGTTTTGTTCCTTTTTAGTGCAAGATTTACAGTGAGTCGGTAAAAATATCCTTAAATGCATAAATGACTCAGTCTACAGAAAGCTAGCAAAAAGTTGATGCGTACATTTAACAGCTAACTTAAGCTCAACTGCTGAAATGATTTGTTTAAAAAGTTAAACACGGTTTGGTAGCAGGAGGTTAACATCACTTTGGAGGAAAAGTAGTTAATTAGACACGTTTAGGGAGTCAAACTAACACATCTGTTTTAGCTGAAGTTGTCACTTATTTACCAGATTTAAAACTAAAAACTCGAACAGAACGAGTCATCGGAGTCCTAAAAGTCAAGAGTCAGACAGACGTGTTGTGATAAAAATAAATGTTTTAAGTGTATCAATAAAAAACACCAGGTTCAGTAAAACGCAGGGTTTCACCAAATCAGGTGGCGTTACAGTATTGTAGTTAACAAAAAAGAAAAAAAATGAAAGGATAAAACTCCTCGAGGAAATCTACAAATGGCATTATTTAACGATGCACCACATTATGAACAACTTATGACCGAGACATCTACGAGTATACCGTACAAAGTTGACTTAATGTGTCAGAATTTGAAGACATCTCCAAAAAAAAAAAAAAAAAGAAAATTTAAAAAATGAAAGCATTAGTAACATTGAAGACCGGACAGCTGAAAAGTCAACACATTAACAATACATGAACTAATCACATTTATTACTTTACATGTCGTCGTCCAGTCGTAGCAGCCCTACTCTGCAGTGTCCTTGTGCTTTAGTTTTAGTCACACACAGACAACAAAAAAAAAAAAGGGAATGACATGGGTTATAAAAACGGCTTTTTATAAAAGTCGATCCCTGCTAAAGATGCAGAGAAAGATGTACCCTGACGTTACCAGCTCAAAACTTCCAGGAACCTCGTTACGGCGTCACATTTTTAAGTTGACCAGCCAACTTGAAACCATTAGCATTGTGAGTTAAAATCATCTTAGTGGGAGAGAGAGAGAGAGGAAAACAAACAAACAAAAAAAATACAGTACTAGTTAAAATCAACGAAAGTTGGGAGGGAAATAGTCAGTCCATGAGTTGAGGGGGAGGGAAGGAGGTTTAGTAATCCGTCGGTTCGTCGCCCTCCTCGTTCAGCAGGCAGGTGCGGATCAGGGCCTCGGTCACGCCGTACGGGTCGCAGTTGGCCGACGGACGGCGGTCTTCGAAGTAGCCCCGTTTCTCCTGGCCCACGTTGCGAGGGATGCGGATGCTGGCGCCCCGGTTGGCCACGCCGGCGGAGAACTCGTGGATGTTGGACGTCTCGTGGTGCCCGGTCAGGCGGCGGGCGTTGTCCAGACCCCCCTTCGGATCGTAGGCACGTATGTGATAGTTGTGTCTCTTCGAAAGCTTCTCGATGGAGTCTTCGATGGCTCTGAAAGGGAGAGGGGAATATGACTGTCAATAAAAAAAGAGACCAGACAGCGCCAACGATATGTGAACTTCCCCAAAAGGTTTGCAGACTCACTTTAATCCACCGTCTTCCCTCATCTCCTTCGTGCTGAAGTTCGTATGGCAGCCCGCACCATTCCAGTTTCCTGGGATGGGCTTGGGGTCGAACGAGGCGACGACACCGAAATCCTCACAGACACGATGCAGGATGAAGCGTGCTACCCACAAATGATCCCCCATGTCAATTCCTTCACAAGGCCCAACCTGAAACTCCCACTAAAAACAAAAAAACCAAACAAACAGTGGTTTAATATCATTTAACGGGCTCCGAACACCAAGCTGAAGGCCCGGTCATGTTTCAGTCCCCCCCCCCCATCGTTACCTGAGCCGGCATCACTTCCGCATTCGTCCCACAAATGTTGACCCCGGCGTACAGACATGCTCTGTAATGCGCCTCCACGATGTCTCTGCCGTAAGCCTTGTCCGCCCCGACACCGCAGTAGTACGGACCTGCGGACATGCAGAGTGAGAAACTACCCGCCGTCCTCACGCAGGAAGAGCGACACGCAAAAAAAACCCTAGAACACTTCTGCTTCCTCACCTTGGGGTCCCGGGAACCCATTCGACGGCCACCCGAATGGGTGTCCGTCCGTGCCCAGGATGGTGTACTCCTGCTCCATGCCGAACCAGGGGTGCTGGTCCGAAACCATCCGCATCATCTTGTTACATGTGATCCGAAGGTTGGTTTCTGCGGAGGAAGAACGGGATTATGTAAAGGCTCAACACCTCCGCAGTCGAGTACAACTTGCAAATAACGCTCCAGTGGTGGCTCGGCTCGGGTCAAAAACTGGAACCCCTCCCGCAGCACCAACTGCTACTTGAATTACAGAAAACTAGCTGCAATGTTCCCCTCGCAACGAAGCCTACAAATCACATCTTAGGTCACATTATGGCAACTTGGCGTCCTTCATTTACCAGCGGGTTTGCGGTTGTACTTGATGACTTCACACAGGACCAGCTTGTTGGGGTCTTTGCGGAACGGGTCGCGGAACATGGCCGCCGGGATCAGATACATGTCGCTGTTGGAGCCCTCCGCCTGGTAGGTACTGGAGCCGTCAAAGTTCCACTCGGGGAGGTCTGCAACGAGAGAGGGACTATAGGGTCACTCGGAAGGAGCTCACAAACACCATCTGAAGAATGAGGGGCGGCGGCTGCGGGGGACGAGGGGGGACAGGGACTCCCATCTTACCTTCGATGCTTTTGGGCTCAGAATCCAGGGTTCTCGTTTTGCACCGGAGCCCCTCGCCCGTTCCATCGATCCAGATGTACATGGCTTGGACTTTCCCCCCCTGGGGGAGCTCCATGTACTGCTGCTTGACAGCTTTACTCAAGGTGGCGCTGGCAGAGGTGGCCATCTCGCTCCGCTACTATAACACACCTGAAAGCCAGGAGAGAGCAGAGAAGGTATGAGACGGCGGCGGTGCGCAGTGGACCACATGTTGCGTAACGGGGGAGGTTGGAGAGGAGGAGGGGGGCGCGCACAACACCCCCCCAAAAAACAGCGCCACTGTTTTGTTTTTTTCCAGAAGGGGGGATGGGGATAAAAACTACCGAGGATGTAAAAAAATAAAAAGGCACATTTCCCCATCGTGGCAAAGAAATAAAACCAGGTCGACTGTGTGGATTGACGAGATTAAATTTAAACCCTGGAGACAGAGAGCCATCAGAGGATTCATCACAGATGGGAAACAATGTCTATCTACATCATGTTGCAATGATTACTGATGAGGACTGCATTACATCATCTCCTTCCTGGTTCTAATTTACTAAATACTACAATGGAAAAATAAATAAATAACAATCAACATCAGGTTAGGAGCGTCTAAAAATAAGAGGCTGTCTCTACAAACAAAAGGACCAGGTTAAACTGGAACTGACTCAGTCTCCATCAGTGGAAAATAAAACATAAATAAAAAAAGTCTGGTTCAGAGAGTTCAAGCTGCGCTCCTGTCCTGTCCGACCGCGTGCCTGAAAAAAAAAAGATCACAAGCAGAGAAGAAGAAGAAGGAGGCGAAGTTACCTGGATGAACAAAGAAATTGAAATAAAAACTACAGGACGGGCAGGTCCAGTGTGTCGTTCGGTGCTGGTTCGCTTGTGTCTCTCTCATTCTCCGGTACCGGAGCTTTCCCCAGAGCGAGCCGCATTTATAAGAGCAGGAAGGGGCCGTCGCGGCGCTCTGATTGGTCGGAGGGAGGAGAGGCCGCGAGGACAGCACCTGAGCCGCCGGGAGGGGAGCTTTAACTCGGTTTAAAAATGAAATGAATGAATAAAATCACGTATTCTGAAGGGTCCCGATTAAAGAGAGGCCAGAAACAAAAAGGAAGGGACATCGGGATGCAACAAACGCGGCTCGGAGACGGATTCAGTGGGACAAAACGTGGCACAACTTCCCGTCCCGGTGAGTCCGAGGCGCCACCGCGTGGCCGAAACCAGAACTGCAGCTGGTTTCAATGAGAGTCAACTTTCTGACAAAAATATGATGAAATAATTCATATTTTCAAAACATCACTGCGCAGAAATCCATTCTACATTACAGATTTATCGCCACTTTTTCACCGGTTTAGCCTAAAACTAGTTCAAAAATAATATTTATTTTACAAGTTTATTAAAGGAAAAGCTAGTGGGCTAACAAACAATTAAAATTATTACCATCTCAGTGATAAACCTTCACACTTTGAGCATTTTAGACTATTTGAAGCCACTGCTAGCTCACAAACTGCAATGTTTTAGCAGGACTTGTGTTGGTTAAGCTGCTTTTAAAAAAAATAAACTGTCTGATTCCTAATAGCAAAGACTGATAGATATGTGACTTGGGTTAACAGAAGTGTACTTTAAGAGAAATATACATATATGACAGGGAAATGGTGCTTTACCCTAAGCTGCCTGCTCACATCAGTAGTAGTTGTCTGACAGGGTATTTAACCTCTCCAAGACATTTAAAAGCACACCACATATATGCAATGAATGTTTAAAATGAACAAAGTTATGAACCAGCAGAACAGGAAAATTAGACACTTTCACCTACATAAGTGAAATGTTTGAAAAATATAATAAGGACATTTAAAAAAAAAAAAACGAAGTCCATTTACACGCATATTTGATTTAAGACATTTTAGCTTGCTTACTTGGTTTTGCAGAGTTGAGTTTTGAGATTGCAAACGCAGTCAGTAACAAGTTCAGGTGTGGGTTGTTTCAGAGGAAACCTGGTTCCTGTGTTGGTCCTGGTGTGAGCCAGTCTGTCAGGACCCAGGTCTGCCTCCCTGCAGACATTTAGAGAGGAGCCCAGCGCAGGTGTATTAATGAGGCCTGCACTCCTCCTCTGCAGCCACACGCCCTGCAGTTTGTCTGCACGGTTCTGTTTCCAACCCTGTTTCAAAGCTCTAAATCGCTGTTGAATGTTTGTGTTTCAACAAAAAGGAACCCGCTCTAAAACTAACAGAGGTATAAAACGAGCAGAAAAAGACATTTTTGTGAAACTAATCAATTTCCCCCAAATAAAACTCATGATCGTAACAGCCCCAGGTGGTCAAAACATTCCTGTCGTACTGGGACAAATAACATTATTAGCCAGATGTAAAGAATGAAGTATGATCTTTAGTTGACTGTTTTACTGAGCAAATAAATGCCAGAACCTGAAATGTCTCATAGTGGAATAAAACAATCATCAGTTCTCACATCAGTGAAGTTTCCACCAGACTGTCTTTTTATTACAGCTGTTCATTTCATTTCTGCTGATCAGTCCCATAATGTTGATCATTGCAGCCGTAGGGTTGATGAAAATGGTTGATTATGGTAATATCGGGAGACCCGAGTTGAAGATAGGATCTGCGGGAAAGCTGTCGGAGTTACTGCAGGTTCTGCATTTTCAGCAGCTGATGTCATGTAAAAGACCCCTCAAAATACAGTAGATCCTTTGAGGTTTAAATTCAAATTTTAGCAATTCCCTAAAGTTGCACGAGTTGCAGTGTAACTGTGTGTTGTCCCACTCAGACCCGCTTCCTGTCTGTGTCACAGCGTCCCTTCGGCAGTGTTGTGTCCTGGATTGAAAGGGTGAATTTACTGCATCGGTTTTGCTCTCTTCACCACGAATATCGACAAGAAATTAGATTTCCCTCTTTTGAGTCGACACACCATTTGAGCAGCTGCATCTTGCAGCTCCTGAACAAACAAAGAGAAAAGATGTTAGCAGGTATCAGGAGCTGATCCTCGGATCAGGATCTTTGGAGCAGTCAGCAAGACTAGGAGGGACTTTTTTTAACTTTTACCATCTAATTTAGATAAACCACAACCAAACCTTGTTTTAAATTAGAAGAAAATGTCAAATTCCAAAGCCATCTTTATGGATTTTCTCTATTTGTGTGACTAAATATTAGTACACGAGCACAGCCTTTTTCATTTTTGTGTCTTTTTTTTGTCACTTCTGTGTTTACCAACCAAGATACTGAAGTGTTTTTTTATATATCTCAACATGAAAGTATGACATTTAAGAAATGTAATTGATAAAGCATAAAATATAGTCAGAAACAAATGCATTAGATGAAGCACCTAACCTATCTGTAGCTTCAGTGCTGCTGACACACTCATCATATTATTGTTGGAGTTGTTTAAATCTTGCAGTGTCTGTCTTTATTGAACTTCTTATGAATACATCCTACTATTTTCCCTCACTTTATTAAATGTAAACAGAGGCAGAGAAAAGACAATATGTTTAAACTTTTGGAATCCTGAGAGTTGATGAAAGTTGTCTCTCATAATTCTGCAAAATTTGGGTATTAAGTGGGAAAACAGTCACCTAATAGTGAGGGTGTTTGCCAAGCATTGTGCACAAGTCTGTGTTAAATTTACGCTAATTGACCAGTTAAATGTTGGTGAAGTGGCTCAGCAATAAAGGATACACTAAAGAAAAAGTGGTGCTCAGTGATATTATGAAGAAAATGTGCTGAATTTATCGACCAGATCATTCAGTGCACATGTAAGTTTTTCATTTTATTTTTTAACAAAAAAGTGTTTTACTTGGAATAAAAGCAGTATGGTTGCATTGTTACGCTTTATTGCAGTGCACGCTCATGTAGCAGAATGTACTGTAGCTGATATGGTTTAATGCTTTGCTTTTCTAACATTTTACTCCCTAAAAACATTCCCTGCATTGTTCCCAGGTTTTGTATCAGTTGGTCCCTTAAACACCAAAAAACAAACTCTTCTCACATCCAAACAAAAAACCTCTTCCGCCTTTGTCCATTTCTAATCTGACTCTTTCCTGTGTACGGCTCTGTGCCATTAAAACCCACTTTTATCGGGACGCACTTCAGATCAGGACCGGCACCTTTCAGGGAGCGGGTCACAAGTACACCGCCGTCCCTGTGAAACTCCTCGGCCTTGGGAAAGCCGCCCTGCGTGCTCAAACAGACAGAACAGCGGCGAGCTGGCGCACATTACTCAGTGTCAAGTTTCCCCGAGGGCTCGGCGCAAGCTGCTTCACCAGTCTGTTGGGAGTTTTCTGTCATCCGATACCTCATGTTTAAAGAGGGAGGAGGACTGAGGAACGGAGGAACACGAGTGGGAGAAGCTTTGGGAAACAACAATGTGGCAAAAGTTCACCAAGTTCATGCTTAGTGTGTTTCCCGTACCTGTAAAATGAGTGGGTTTACGTGAACAATCTCTATCAGGCAAACTGCTGGAAGTGTTTCAGGGTGTAATAAAAAAGAAAGAGATGTTTGGAACGTCCTTTTTTCACCTCAGTAATTCATTTCATGCCTGCTGTTGTTAAAAAAAAGTTGAGTCATGAGTCATTGCTGACTTTGGTTTTTTTGGTTTTGCTTCCAAGGAACCAGAGTTGCTCTTGTTCACTTCAGGGTGTTTTTTTCTTTAGACTTTGTCTGCTTCTTCGCTCAGTTTGAGTCCAGGACCAGGCCGCTTTCATCCGTTAAGCCCCTTAACTCTCACCTATGAATCATTCAGGCATAAAGAAGGCTCCTCAGTTCAAGGGATCAACCTGTGTTGTGTCTTCATGTGACAGAAAAGTTAACAAAAAAAAGTCTTTAGGCTCTTTGTTCTCAGCAGCTTGTCACAGAGACACAATTTGTTCTGACTTTATTAAACGAATCTGTGAAAAACAGCAAAGAAAACACAGCCTGACTGACAGAAAACAATATTTTAGCGGCAGCTCTCAGGTCTGTTTATCTGCTGTAGATAGTTTGTTTTAGGCTTTCTGCTTTTAACCCTCCACGTGTCCAATTCCTTATTTTTTCTTAAATACACAGTGAACAATATGATGTCTTGATCAGATACAGGAAATGGACAGACAATGAGTAAAAAAGCATTAAAATAAAATAAAAAGAAATCAACTTAGATAAATCTAAAGAAAGCCAGAGTAACTACTGACCATGACATTTAGCTAAATACAACAAAAATCATTACTTTAATGAATGAAATGCATCAATAAGTTAAAACTAGTTGTAGCCATAGTGACTGCTTGGTAAAAAACAGTCTGCATCAGCTTTATTATCTTAAGATAATAAAACTGCAGCACCCAGGGGTGGAAATTAGCACCCACCACCCGCCAAATGCGGGTAAATATTTGAAGTGGCGGGTGAATTTGATCAACACACACGCCACTGTGGCGGGTTGGCAATTTGAACAGAAAAGGTGTTATTTGTCATCTTGACATATAGGGGGCAGTAATGTGCTCGAGTTGCTGCTGTTACGTCGAGCCTGGTGGACAAAATTTTTAATTTCCACCCCTGGCAGCACCACACTCTTTTTGTAGCGCAGATCTAATTCTCTGCACGGCTCCGCTGATGTCATTTCCATCAAGTTAAAACAACACAGCAGCAAGTTTTATGCTTCTTTACATTTAGCTGAATCAAACGGAGAGGGTGCACAAACTCAAACCCTGTGTTTCCAGCAGAGGGCGGCAACTGCTTGTGTAAAAAACCAAAAAACAAAACCAGTATTTGGCCCAGCTGGTGACTTAAATGGCAACCCCTCAGAATTGAATTGAAAGGATCTGGTTAGAAAAACAATCTGCTTTGTTAGATGAAAGCGTCTGAACTGACAGGGCTGGATGCAGTCGTTTCTTTTCTCACCATCCATCACGGAGCGATTTCTAACTCTGGCAAGTGACGTGTTTTGTCTTTCCTTTCAAGTAGGGATCGTTTAGGGTGCAGATTTTGTCCTGGTCACTCAGCTCAGAGGCTGATGAAGGACCTTCCACACTCCTTCCACCTTCACCCCTCAGCCTTCAATTAGGCTCTAACCTCTGCAATCCCACGGCCGTCGTATATCATCACCCCCTCCAAACCACAAGACAACACTCAGCTTTAAAAATTAATAGGGGCCGCCGACAAATTTGTCAAAATTTCAATGCCCGGCATGTCCTCTGTGCCTCGTCAGTCCGGCTGTAAATCAGGCCGGGGAGCGCCGAGGGGCCGTGTTCCTCTGAAGCTCCTTCCAGGGTTCTTCATGTGGAGCATCATTAGGGAAACAATTTGCAATAACACTTATTGGCTTCGCAGCATGAAGGAACAATCAGTCGTCGGAATGATGCACACAGAAGCTGCTGCGTTTGCCGGATTCTGGTCGGAGTTGTCTCCGTCGCTCTGGCGAGGGCGAAGGCAGAGCAGCGCCAAGCATCACGGGTTATATTTAATCCAGCCTCGCTGTTCGTTGGGATAATAACTTTTTTGCTCCATTCCACGACTTGTCTGTCATCTTGACATGGCAATATCTCCCAACTCCACTGTTTCATAGTCAGTTTCATTTATTTTCAAATACCATTTCACACCCTGCTGGCTTTAACTAGGTATTATACAGCGAGTGGGGAGTGCGCTGCAGATTGAATCGTGACAGAGACAACAACGTTTCTGGTGAAAAATAAGGGAATATTGGGAGTGGGAGACTTTATGAAGTAAAGAATTTTTTGGTTCAATTTCTTTTTGTCTTCAGGGACTCTTAAACTTATGTTAGATATCTGCAGCTTTCTTTTTTTCTTTTGAATAATCAAGTATTCAAGCGGTTTCATTATAGATTATAAAATCATTTTGTTTTACAGCCGCTTGTGCTTCCTCTGCAGTCAGCTTGAGCTTGAAGTCTTTAACATAAACTGCATCACTTGCAGAAGAAATGGCACTCTGGTATAAAAGTGTGCATCTTAACCTGCGCTTAATCATGAAAATATAACACTAGTTATGTAGACTGAAGGTGTATTTTTTGTTATTTTTATCTCAGGGTCATAATTAAACTGTCCTCTAGTTGTTATTCACGGTTAATCTTTATTTTTCCCCTCTTTAAATGATCACATGGTTTGTATTTCATTAAATCAATCAGTTCTAACCTCATGGTTTCACAGAACCATCCAGAAAGTCAAGTTTTTAAGGAAATGACCCAAACCTAGCAGGTTATTGGCTAATATAACACATCTTCTGCTAATTACAACTAACACCAAATCTAATTTATGTGAAACATGTTCTTGAATAATTATTGTTGATGGTTGTCTCTCTTCTGCTTCTTGTTTTTTGTGCACGTTTTGTATTTGCTGGTTTTGTTTTATTTTGCTGCTGTATTAGCTCTTTTTGTGCTCTCCTTTTTATTTTAATCATTGTACTCTCTCGCGCGCAGCGGTCGGACCTGCAGCCTCGCAGCAGGAAGGTCGCAGGGTCGCCTCCCGCAGCGGCGCTGTTTCGATCCCGAACCATCATTTAGCTCTGAGTTAATGCTAACAGACAACCCTCTCTGCTGACTCCTGGAGTCACCCCGATTTAAGATGGCCACCACGGCTAATCAACATCAGCAAACATAAAAATGGCCGTAGGTCTGCCAGTTTTACAGATGCAGACTTTAAATTAGGTGTGGTAGTAGCTGAGAGTCGGTCAGAACATATACTCCAACTGCTACACATGGTATATATTTGCTTTAAATGTTGGCGTTATTGCTTGATTTGACACTCTGTTGGTTATTAAAGTTTGTCATAAACCACTAAACCGAATTAAAAGAAACTCTCAGGAAGTAATGGCTGGTCGTACGGCTACAGCTGATGACCCTTAGAGTCATGGCCACCACAGCTTATTGATCTTAGAGATACAAAAATGCCTATAACTCAGTCAGATTTGCTTATATTAGGCTAAATTTGGATTAATCTGTGTTTGTTTCTCACCAGCCCCTACAGTCACTGGATGCTAATAGTTGATAAAGGTTCTTCAGTGTTTATGATCTTGTGAATGATTTGACTTTTGTTTTTATCATAAAAATTATCCAACAATAAACTCACAAACTAGAAGACAATGTCTAAAAAAATCCAAACAGGTTCACGTGTCTGAACTTTGTTTTTGTTTTTATTTTGCAGCCCGAGCGTTTTACACTTTCCTCAATCTCTACATGCAAATATCGTTACATCTAATGCTATTCAGAGGAACCAGAGCAGTGTTTCTTATGTGACAATCCTTTCTAAATACTTGAACTTTTCTCAAAATGGAACGATTCCTGAAGAACCCTGAACAAATGAAGGAATTCTGAGTTTTCAACCAACGCCGTCCTCCAAACATTTATTGATGCTTTGGAGAAGACGGCAGATGCAGTGTGTCAGAAATGGACACAAGCTAAGAGGGACACAAAGAGGACAACGTGAAACAAACGGAATTAAAAGAAAAACAATTAAGTGATTGCTCCAATATATTATTGAGGCTATGCTCAAGTGCAGAGTCATGTTCAGACCTTTAAATATTTCTCTTCTTCACAAATAAGTCATTGAGCCCTGGATACGTTCGCTTATAAGAAACATTGAGCTAAACATCTTTTCTCATTTAATAGAGTAGGTTTTTTTCTTGTTGTTCTCGTAGCATATTAGCCTGTTTATTCTGTTAGTAATCAGCACACCTCCATTCATTTAGTAGCCGCCCCTTCCAGGATATTTACTCCCCTGTTTGTTTCTCAGTTCTTTTTTCAGAGCCTCTGTTCTCCTCCTCGTAGCCTGCTGCTTTGCTTGTTTGTGTTCGGTCTTTTTGTTCTTGTTTTTGAGTTTCTTAATCTGAGTTGTTAAAGTCTCCACTTCGCTGAGAGTTTGCCTCCTACCTGCCTGCTTCTGGGTCCGCTCGGCGCAAATCCAGACAGTCAGCCCGACGTTCTGGGCTTGTAACAAAAATACAAAATCAGAACATTTTTTTTTTATATTTTATGTGTTTTATTTCAACCTGAAATCTCTGTTTCACATCAGTCAAATGAAGAGGTCGCGACATTGCTGTCGTTTATTTACTCTTCTCCAGTAAATGGCCTCTGACGCCCACAGGAGCCTTCATCTGGATGGATCACCCACGGTTGTGTGTGCTGCTTTGCCCGTTGGTGGTCCTGCCCGTGGCTCGGCGGGTGAGCGTGGTATAATCCCTGCTGCCACTGCCGCTGACATATCAGAGCTGTTTATTAAGAGGATGACAACTCTATCAAGCCCCATAAGCGGGCCCTCGTGCACAGGAGTTCTTTTGTTACTTTCAGGGAAGGTGTCATCAATCTTGCTGCCATGCTACTCTCTTGAGCTGTTGATGGCAAACACGATTCCTCCCTTTCTGCCTGGCCTCTCCCGCCTCGCAGTCTGGATTCAGGCGTGGCGAGGGGGAATCGGGGAGATAGGGGGACTTTCCCCGAGAGTGCCTTTTCTTGACAGGCGACAGAGCGGACCGTTTGGACACCAGGGGTGGATATATGGGACCGTGTAATGAAAAGACGTTGACAGGACCTGCTTGCTTTGTAATGAAGGTCCTCTTGAGCTGTGAATGGATACACACACATCTTTCACGCTTTTGTCTTCCTGGCTTTCCCACAGAATCAATCTCATCCATTTTAACCAAAGGAAGAAAAAAAAAAGAGAAGGTGTAGGAGAAGCATCCCAGACAACGGCTTGTGGTGTTAAACATTTACATGCAAAGACACGGTGTGAATTTTTAATGAAACAGCAACAAAGTTGTTTTACACCCACAATTTGCAGCTGAATCCTGCCTGCATTAGCCGGCGAAAGTGCAGCTGAATTTTCACCTTCTTTCTGTCTGTCAGTGTTACTCAAGACTCAGTGTAGCTCACAGAGATGGACTATGATGTATGTACTCCACTTTGGCATCGACTGAGGTCACAGACTCCATAAATGTCTCAGACAAGTCTGATATTTTAATCTCTTTTTAGTTGGGGGATGTTGGACCTTTGCCCAATCAATACACAGGCCAACAGCCTTGCCAAGACATCTCATGATAACTTTTCATTGTTCTGTCTGGGAGCTGAAATGTCAGCCCGAATAGTGCTGCTCAAACTGAAGCTGAAATACGTCTGTCTGCAGTCAAAAACATCTTTCTTTTATGACCCAGAAGCTTCTGACAATAATGAACATAGAAAATGCCAAAGATGCCTGAGGATGAGCGGCAGACTGACACCTGAAATTTCCTTTTTTTTTTCCTCTCACAAATCAAATCCAACCTGTTTAATTCATCAGTCAACAATAGCCTTGAATGGCAGAGTGGGAGGAAGGTGGGGAGGAGGAGGAGGAGGAGGAGGGGTGTTGGTGCGGCTCCCTTTGTAAGCAGCCAAAAATATCAAGACACTCTCTCACATTAACATTGCTAATTTGTTTGCCAATGGTTTCCAAGGCTCTGAATAATTGGCTGCGAGATATTGTTTGTTCAGGTGTTCCACATAATTGAATTCTGTATTGAAAAAATACTGTGGCTGAATGTTGGAAGAATACTGAAAAAGAGCGAGTCGTGAACTTTGTGATGCATTTTTCTTTGAGACGCAGCGATCGGCGCCGATTAATTCTCACCCCCCAACGCGGCGACAAGTCGTGATTGCCGCAACGTTAATGTTCTGGCTAATGTACAATGGCGGCACGTTTTGAATTATAAAACAACTCGTGTTCACCGGTTTCCAATTAAACGTCCCGTTGTCGAAGTCCCTTTTGTGGCTCCTTTTCTTGAGATGAGGGGCTTTCCTTTGCACATGCTGACCTTTTGAAACTCACAGATTGAATTCATGCATCCATTATTCCGACCCAAAACGCCGCCTTTGTCAGCAATCCTCCGTGAGCTCTGCACTGATAAGCATGTTAATGTGTGTTGCTGCACAGCCACAGGCCCGCCTGCACATGTGGAAGTGATATCCAGCTGGACACATGTGTTGACAGAGCCAGATGATGTATTTGATCATAGTTAGTGGTGGGGAGGGTCGGATTCGGCTGCTCGATGCTGACCTAACGCCTTGACTCAATCAGTCACCTTGTCCTCCTCTTGACTCCTCACCCCTGATCCCCCTTTCCCATCCCAAAAGACCCAAGAAAAACAATCCTAGCGCTGGAGAACTTCCCGGTGCTCCAACCCTGTCTGGACAGAAATAAATTAGGTTTGAAATCAGCGCTGGGTTCTGTTGTTTTACACACATTGACCACAGATTTCAAACCAAGACTCAAGACTCATTCTTTAAAAAAAAGAACAACACGTGTCAGTAAAAAGATGAAATCTGAAACAGCTTTAACAGCAGAAGTTTAATTAATTTGGAAACCGTGTCGAACAATTCGTGACTGTTTTTGAGTTATCAAAAAGTATCAGCTGACAGGACCAATGAGTTTAGGTTTGATTACCCAAAAATAGAAGTTTTGATTAAAGAGCAACTTATCAATCTGAGTTCAAAAGAGGAACTTGCGTTCAAACACGCCTAGTTCTTCGCAGGTCATAAGAAACGGCACGAGGAAAAACATGTCGAAAGCCTTTCAGAGCTCAAGTCAAACTAATTTAAAAACCGATGAAGGAAACTGTCTTCCAGACTTCACTCTTTATAAAGCCTCACCTTTACCTGGCTCAGGGATGGAAATAACCTCATTTTGGTGTTTAGGAGCTCAGCATCATTTAAAGTTTATTTATTTTATTTATTTTTACTGAATATTGACTTCTTTTTTTTTCATTTTAGCCACAAAATCAGCCAGTACAGTTTATATAACAGGGCTAGCATTTAGAGTTTAAAACTAAGATCATCTGATGAATCTCCTGCGATACTAAGATCTCTTAGTATCGCAGGAGATGTGTAGATGTGTTAGTGATCAGCGTATGCGTTGAGGATGACTCTCAGCTACTTCCACATCAAATTTTAGCTCAGTATTCGCAAAATAGAGTTAGAGCCATTTTGGCGTTAGCTAAGGTTGATTGGCTGTGGCGGCCATCTTGAAATGTGTTGACTCCAAAAGGTAATCAGTTGTAGATGTCAGCCTAAATATGACTTTCTGAGAGTGCCTTTAAAACCTGTCCACTGATTTATGAGATATTTTGCTAACAGTACAAACAAACACACACAGGCACAGAAAAAAACATTATTGTCACTTTGTGAAAATTAAAACATAACACTCTTATATTTACTCTAAAGCTTTGCCATATTTGTATATTTATCTGCTCTTTGCTTTTTAAAAAAATAAAAGCTAATTTGTCATGAACAAAGCCACAGGATCTACGTTTTGTTTGGTTTGAGCACATTTTCCTTTGATTTCAGCACACTTTCACCTGGATGTTGTTTTGATAACCTCTTTGGCATGTCATGAACATAATTACCTGCTAAAAATGCATGAATTTTTCATCATAATCAGTTGCCTGTTTGCTTAGACAAGGAAAGTAGGGGCCTTCTTTTGCCAAGGCGGCACATTTTACACCAAATAAACGTGACTTTTGCCTAAGCGCTGAATAAAATGAACCAAGTATCACAAGCATCGGAGTTTAAAGCTGCCGCCTATTATTAGTCTGATTTTGCACATGTTCCTTTTTGTTGCCAGAACTATAATTGACCTGATTCTGGAGAGAGCAGAAAAAGGCTCGGTCGACCCCTTCTTGTTGCGTTCTTCCTGCTGTTCCTGCGGAGCTGCGGCGCTGTTTATTCTCCTGCTGGAGGCGGGGGGCTGCTGTCAGTGGGCACCGTTGCCATGGAGGGGTGTGCTTCAGCTGCAACAATGTTTAAGGTGGGTGGTACATGTCAGAGTAACATCCACATGAAAGCCCGGACCGCAGCACTTTGCAGCAGAACGTTTCATTGCAACAGGATGAATATTACTGACTTGACTTTTCCGTGGTTTTAATGTTGTTTTATTGTTCTGATATTTACTGATTGCCTGGACTGTGATGCTCCTGTCTGTTCACAGAAACACCCTCTTCAGTCGCTGCATCTGGTCCCTCCAGTGTAATCAGAGCTCCTCTCATGCTTCTGTTTACAGAGCCAGCTTTGTTTGTGTGTGTGTGAGTGTGTGTGTGTGTGTGTGTGTGTGTTTGAATCTCCGGTCTGATAATCAGTGACAGAGACGTTAGAGGAGTGTGACAGAGTTCTATTTGCCATACCTGACATCTTCATCCCATCACTTCTCCTTGTGTGTGTGTGTTTTAGTTGTTGTTTTTATCTTTTAATTTTCCTGCAACTTATCAAGCGCTGGCATCTGCGGCGTTTCCAGCCGGATACACCGCAGTGGACTGGGAATTCTGGAGAATTCAGAAAGGGCCACGGCAGCTCAGGCAGGTGGAGAAAAGTGTGAGAGCTGTTTTGCAGCAAAGATCGAAAGACGGGGGGGGGGGGAAAATTAGTTCCCTTTCAGAGTCGTGTACTCCAAGTGTTTAGCAGACACGCTGTCAGATTCAGAGGTTAGAGGGGATGATTGTATCGACAGGCTTTATTTGCTGGTTAGAAGCGAAAGAAGGAGTCAGAGAGCAGGCTCCAGCAGAAAGTGCTTCTGATGCAGAAACATACTATAAATCATCAAATGCAGTTCGTGCTGGGCGCAAACTGAAAGCAGGAAACACTTGCTGAATATGTGGCCAGTTTCTTTTATAATAACTCGAGCATATTTGCTTCATTAGACCAACATGTCCAGTGTAATTTGGCTCACACAGCGTGGTCGTCAAACCCTAAAACCTCGCCTCTAATAAACCGTAAACACCGTGATTATGATTTATAGCTTCTTTATAACCCAAATAACTTGATGTATGAGAAACACAACGTCAAAGACAATGAAAAGGCCCCAAATGAGCTAATTGTTGTTTGCAAGCGTGTCAAGTTTTGTAATTCGGCAACTTGAATTTATAGCGTTCGGATTAGTGCACGGCAGGAGGACTGACAGAAACATCTAAACTCTGTTTTGTATATTTAAATCGATGCAAACAATTTTAAAGCACGTGTTTGACGTTTTCAGTCTTCACTGCTCCCATTTGCACTTTCACGGTTTATGCACTAAACTGCAAACTCTGTTTGGTGTGAAGATCTGAGACAAATCAATCAGCGAATAATGCTAACAAACAGCACGATATTAGCATGCGTGTTTCTCATGTGAAGCCGAATTTATTTTAAAATGTCACGTTTTCTCGGGAGTCTTCGAACTGAGCATTCATGGCTCAATAGTTTCAAAATAAAACAATAAGAGTAAAAAAACCTCCTTCTGGCACAACTGGTCAACAGAGTGATCCGAAACAGAGCTGCAAAAGTCCAATAATTACATTTAATCACCCGAATGACATTAATATAAAATCATTAACACCTTTCACATCTTTTGGTTTTCTTTAATGGTTGTTAAATGTTGTTGTTCAGCAGACATGAGAGGGAAAGAAAGGAACAGGAAAAGATAAATGTGTGATGTTGCAGAGCGTCAGTGCAGCTCTGCTGAATAAAGAAACTGAAGCGATCGAACAGCACAGTTACATTTCTCTGCTCACTATAAAAATTAACTTTCTGTCTGTGTTACACTCATAGGCTTTGTGCTCCTTATAACCCACAGGAAAACGATATGATCCCTCCTTTTCTGGGAGGCTCTCAGAGTCGTACTGCAGCTCCAGCATTCAGATGCTCTGTTTCAGTGCAGTGAGTCAAATGAAGCTCACAGGAACCAGATTTTTCATTTACTTCTGAAACAAAGGAGATTTATTAGGATTATTAGGATTGTATGACACAAAGCACTTGTGCAAGCAAGAAGAAAAATCTCTAAATATCAGTTGCTTGCGTTGAAGCAGTTTTTATTTCTAAAGGGAAACAATTAAAACAGCGAAACACTATGTAATCCTAAAATAAACATTAAAATTGTGTAAAATTATGATTTCAAAGATCTAAACTTGTTTCCTAGATTTGAATTTAAAAAGAAAACCATGAAATGGCCACAAAGTTAATGTTTGCCTCTTTAAACACCAAAAAAAGACATCTTTAGGAAGATAAAGGATGTTTTTACAGCAGTGATCTGCAAACGATCACATCCCATAGATGCAGCCATATTTTAACTATTTCTGTTCGCTTCAGGTTGTTTTATCTTGAGTATGCAAATAGTTTTATTGTTTTAGTCTTGCATCCACACAAAACAATGTTTTATTCAACCTAAAATGTGTTTTTTTTAAACGGCATCCAGAGTGAAAAAAGTCTTGAAACCCCCCACTTTTGTGTTTCTGTGTAAACAGTCAAAAAACAATGTTTCAAAAAAGATTTCCTTTCTTACCTGCGGCCCGAGGGCATCCTCTTCTTCTTCTGGTGCGTACATTTTATACTCAGTGTGTACGATGTTTGCACGCGCTCCACGTCTTGTTTCCTGTTTTCTACATACAGGCCCGCCATGGTTACTGCAGCGTTTTGGGCTGTTTTCTGCATTTCTGTGTGGAAGAAAACATTTCTCCAGGAGTGTCGTATTTACAAGGATGTACAACTAATGAGATCTTTTTGATCTGCGTTTCTGTGTGGACAAGGCCTTGGAGTGATCCTTCTGCTCATACAGTGAATATAGTTTAATGGGAAAATCGTTCATCAGGTCACTAAAAAATTTAATGAACTCTCAGTTTCGAGCCACAAATCAGTCAATTTTTTTGAACGACGTTTGGATAAAAGTGTTTCTGATCATACAGATTGAATCTAACAAATAAAACTATGACATCTGGAAAGTATTTTGACATGGAAATTCATTCTGAAAGTTTGAGTAAAAGTCTAGCTTTTTATGGAGCCACGATCCTGTGTATTTTTGTGTTTCAAAGGGATAGTTCTAATCTTTCTGAGGCGTTGTTGTGAACAGTATTTATGAGTCATCAGTGTCTTGTCTGGAAAAGTTGTTTTAGATCCTGGAGGTTTTTTTTTTTTTTTTTTTTACAAAGATAACCCCTATTTTCTCTGATTCTTCAAACCAGATTCTTTCTGAACGCTTTCAACTGCAGGTAAGACACTGACAGCTTAGAAGGACTTCAAAATATCCGACCCACTCCTCGCAGACATTCCCCCATCAGCTTCACTTTTGAACAGAAGAGGTTTTTTTGTTCCGTCAGAAGTAGTTTATGTCTCTGAGTGCAGACCGTTCTCGGTTTTAGTGAAAAATGAGCTAATCTTTCGTGTTGTAATTAGCCTTATAGGCGCGGCGTGATTTGGAGAAGCTCAAACCAGTTGGTATAAAAAACAATATGATATTGGAGTATTAAAAATTAAAAGAACATGTGTGCCTGCCAAATCATTTAATTAATGACCATTTAAATCTTCTGTTTCAGGCGCTGAATGCTGATTGTCATACTTTCCTCTCAACGCACAAACACATATACAGTGTTTTGGAAATAATCACTGAAATATTTAGATCTCTGTGGGGCTTCAGGTGAGCTCAAAGAATAACGCGTGTCAACACAATGATAGACTGTCAAATGATAATTAGCTCGCTCTCTTGAAAACCCTCCAGTGGATGGAAGCCGTTAATGTGGCGGGCACATTTCAGCACTGCAGAAGCGTTTCGTTGGAGAGCCAACGTGCAGCTGACTTATTGGTGGCGGGGTCCATATACAACGCAGCGCGCTGAATGGAGGCTTTACAGTGTTTGTGATGCAAAGTGAGGAAGATTTGTGTTTTCAGTTGGCAGCCACCCATGATTCCTGACTTCTTCTCTTCTTTGTCACCACGGATGCTGTACTCTGTTTTCTCTCATCTCCGTGGCGACCAGCGCTGCATCCTATTGTGCTGATGTTTATCCGCAGCTAAGGTGTCGCCTGCTCGTTTAACGGACCCCCCAGTCCGCATCGCAGTCCCCCCACCCCCCATCCCTCCTGGATCCCAGCTGAGCGGCTGGATCCTCCTGCCTGGGTGTCAGCGATTGGAGGCAGAGTGGGGATGAGATCCAGCTGATAATGGCCGCTTTGTTCCTTCGCTGGATGTGTTGAAGCTGCAGCTCCTGTGGACCAGGAGACGCCTGGTCAAACAGAGACACACAAAGGCTCTGGAAACGGCTGGACGTGGCCCATTCTCCTCAGTCTGCCGCGCTGCCAACATACGCCACCGTCTACGGCCTCTGTGAATTACTGCCCTCGCAACCTTTCACACATATAAAAGCACTCCTTCACTCAGTGGGAACACTGACATTTGCTTTTACTCAGATACAAAGGATTTTTTAATGCAAAGTGTGCTTTTTTTAAAAAAGATGATTGCTCAGAGGTTATGTACACCACAGAAACAGTATAAGGCCATTCTTTATTCAGCTGTAAAAACCACACTGGCGTCACATGATGCAGAACTTAAG
Organism: Kryptolebias marmoratus; assembly: GCF_001649575.2. NCBI lineage: Eukaryota > Metazoa > Chordata > Actinopteri > Cyprinodontiformes > Rivulidae > Kryptolebias > Kryptolebias marmoratus. Next base: position 11,253,717 of record NC_051449.1, on the reverse strand, counting down.
ATCAAATTTCCTCTTGTTCTGATTACTAAGATCCGAATTTTGTTATTTTCTATTTTTGACTGAAAAATTAGGCACAAAGCAGCCCTAATATCCTCACATCCGGGAAGAAATAAGGGCAACTTATTCTCCGCTGCTGCACTTTCAACATTTCCAGAAATATGTCCGCACAGAGAACAGTCATGGTTTGTAGCTCCAAGGAGAAAATGGTAAATTTACTACCTAATGACAATAGTAAACCTTAAGAACGCCAAGAAATAATCTCTTAAGCAAATTCAACACTTATCCTCATCTAGCGGGGACTGTTTCAACCTCCTTAGCATAAACCCCCTGGAGGAAATGGCGGATATGATTAGGAATTCGTTAGCGGGCTTCTATTTTCATGCTGATGACACACTTTCTTCTCCTGGGCTCTAAGTGTTACTGAATCTTTACTTTTTTGTTTTTTTCTTCCGTGTGTGTGTGTGTGTCTAACTAGATCAGTTGTACATTTAAGCACAAAGTTCACTGACTAAAGCAGCTGCGAGCGGCGAGGACTGATATCAGTAAGACAGGAGACTCCCCCTGTCGCCTGAAATCCTGTCACACAGGCGCAGTGACGCCGTCCACAAGCCTCCGTATGTCCCTGTTTCTCGAGACAAACTTTCTGCAGCTCCCTCGTGCAGCTGGTTCATCTTAGTCCTCACCGGTTTGGCCCGCGGCTGTGCCAAATGCCTCAACAGCTGACAAAGAGGATGCACAAAACCAGCAAAGGATGCCACACAGTTCTGTTGAAATGTGGCGAGGATTTTTTTTTTTTTTTTTTTGTTCACCCTATCATGTTTGGAGCAGATTACGGTGTGTCCACACATCCTCGCTCCCCAGGGTGGCTCTACTGGGCTTCAGGTATTGTGACCAGGCAGGCGGGCTGGTGGCCCCGGGCCCTGGGCGCTCCGGCAGAAGAGAGGACAGTGGCTGCATTTGTTTGCTGCTGAAAGGGATTACAGGTCCTGACGGCCATGATTAATCACCCAGAGGCAGACATCTGAATGCAGCCAGGGAAAGGTTCAACTTTTTAATTCATCCCGCACACAATCTATTCACACCAGCTGTTGGCGCTGCTTCCCCTTCATCTCCCGGCTCTTTCTTCTCGGTGACCATTGCCTTCCACTGTCTTTCTCTCCCCACGTTTATGGCTCACATAATTATCTGGGGACGCAGTTGCTGTAATTGTGGGGGTGCCTGGACAACGCTCGGCGCTCTATTTTTATTGGAGATGGGTTTCTTTCTTCTTTGTGGGAGAACAGTTAATTGACTTTGTTAATGCTTTTGGGGATCAGTGATTTCTCAGCAACAAATGACCTTTATGGAGCTCGGCGGCACATATTGTTTATCGTGCGTGTGTGTGTGTGTGTGTGCCCAAACAAGTGCCAGCATGCATCTGTGTATGAGATGCATGTGTGTGTGTGTGTGTGTGTGTGTGTGTGTGTGCCGATCCACTGTGACCTTTTCCTGTGTCAGGTGTGTTTGTGCACAGGCAGAGAAATATTTCCCCTCAAAGTTTTTTTCTTTTTTTTTTTTCTTTTTCCAAAACACTTCAAATTCATAAACATTTCCTCGCCGCTGCCGTGCTGACACGCCGCTGAAATACCGTGTTTTGAATAAATTTCACATCTCGCCATGTTCATATCCACTCATATGAGCAGGCCTTCTCATTAAGACTCAGCAGGTTATATGATGGTATTGCTGGAATCCCTGGAGCAAAATGAACAGGGACAGCTACACTGCTTAATGCAAGGTAGCCTAGCAACAGATAGCGGGGATGGCGGTGGAAACATACCCTCATATTTATGTTTACATGAGAGAATGATTTGTCTGTCAGGCTGATGGATCCTAATGTTCTCCTCTCTCCGGGGCTTTTCTTGTGCTGCACGCAGGCCTGACACTTACCCTGAAGGACATGCACCACCTTCTCCAACACGCATGAATACTTAATACTGTTAGACTGCATTTATGCAAAGAATGGAAATGGCACTGGAATAGTGGGAAAGGGGTGGAAGGGGAGGGGATGGAGGGGGGCTAAAATGCATCAAAACATGACACGGTGTGCATCACAAAACATTGTAGGGAGCGACGGCAGACATAAGAAAAGACAGAGTGGCAAGTTGTTTCCTTTTCGTTGCATATTTCTTCTAACAGCACGCGAGTAATGAGATTACCGCTTTGAGTTTTCGAGTGCCTGGCGACCGCTGACAACTGACAATATAAACTCACGTCACTTCCAGCAAGTACAGAGCTATATGACTTGATAGAGTCTGTCTTTACTGTACGTCCAGCTCCTCCAGGGACAGACTACATCAACTCAATTAGCCTGGCACAGCCTGAGTATCAGCACCATAGATTAGATTTCACCCCGGCTCGTTTTCCAGAGAGCGGCCCGCGAAATAATAGCTATACAATTTTTGAGAGAAAAAAAACAAAACAAAACAAAAAAAAAGATGATAGTTTGAGCGCCAGATGTAAGCTTCTCATGTCATGTGGGCAAAAAGCAAGGAGAGTTAGTGGATTGGCATATTCCTGCTCGTCCTGGGAACTCGTTTCCATAGTTACATCAATGTTGTTGAAGTGAGGAGGTGATCTTTTACATGAGCCTTGCTCCTCTTTTATTGATTTTCATCCCACGTTGAGAAAACAGCCCTACTGCACGACGTCTCTCGGATATTGTAGGAGTAATAAAAGGCGAACGACGAGTAAAGAAAAGAGGAAAAAACCTCTCCCAAAAGCGCTGAGAGAATCTGAGCTGTCCAAGTCTTTTCAGGCGAAGCTAAAAGACCCCAAAACCACAAAGAGGCCGGGAATTAAAACTAATCGCTGTCGGTAACAGTCAATGATCGCCGTGTTGTTAGCCACATGCCTGCATGTTCCTGTGAAATCCCCACAACAGTGTGCTGCGTGCTGTAACACTAATGACTCTGAAAAGAGAGTTAATCACTGCAGCGCGGTTAGCCACATGCTCAGCCTCTTGCAGCGTGTTCGGTGTGTTCCAGGGGTTAGCAAAACACTGGCGTAACACATGATCGCTCTTTATGAGGCTGGGGCCTGCAAGAGGGAGAGGGGGCCCGCAGACGATGCTAAAAAGACGGTAATGACAGCCATTCACCGCAATCCAATTATGCAAAAGGGAGTCTAAACAATTCCATCATCCCCTAAATTAGATTGTCCTAACGAGATAAAGGCACCAATTAATCCTGAATTAATTTCTACAGCTCATTTTCCCCAGAAAACACTCTAATATGCAAATGCCAGGGAGAGACAGAGAGGCATCTTTCTGCAGAGGTTCACTCCACCTCTGATTGGTGTGTTTCTCCGTGAACTTGGACACATATTGTGGGGATGAAAATTAAAGAATATAAATGTAATTCGGATTTCGCACAGAGGATGTACAGTTTAAGGGTAAAGGCATAGTTTCTAATAAAGTTGCTATTTTAAAGACATGGGGCTATACAGTTGTAAAAAATGTTGTTTTTCCTGCTTTAGAGGCAAATCTTTCTAAACTGATGAGCATATACGCAGATTATAATCCACACCCTCCTGTCCAGATGAAATCAACTGGACTAAGATACACCTTTATATCATTTGTTCTTTACCCAACCAACGTTATATTCTTATAACTTTATATCACCGTAGATGAGTGTAATCATGTAATTGCCTATGTGTGTGCGCACGTGTGTTTGTTAGCAAAATATCTCGTAAACCACTGAACCAATTTGAATGAAACTCTCAGGAAGTACTCATTAGATGTGCATTGACGAGTCTGGAGTCAACTAATGAACCTTAGCAAACACAGACATGGCTAAAATCCAGTCAGTTTTCACAGATATTCGGCTAAAATTTGGTGTGGTAGTAGCTGAGAGTCATCCTCAACACATGCTCGCCACCAAATCAAGCAAGATCTTAAAATTTTAAAACTCTGATGTTCAAGGCTGGCAGTGACAGTGCATTCCAACAAGGAATGGTAGTTTACTTTACTCTTTAAGCAACCTATCTGCATGCAAATTCATTTAAAAAAGCCTCCAAATAAACTAAAAGTCACGGTGATTCTGTTAAATGACGTTGTGGCTACGATGTCAGGATTTTCGCCGCCCAGAAGCAGGAATTACGGCTGTGAGCGCGCTGTGACGCGAGCTAACGTGTTGACCTCGTGAGCCCCTTTTCATCATCTGCCAACAGGAAGTGAAAAATATGCAAATGGGAGCAGCTTTATTGGAAACTTGGCTGCACTGAAATCCTCTATATGTGAGGAGGGAGTGAAGGAGAGGAGCAAGCAGACGTAACGGGATGACACTAGTTGAGGCTTAATGCAAATGACACATGATGACATCATTTGGCAATATTTATCTGCTTTTCCTGCAGGTTTGAACTCATTTCCAATGGAAATAGTTTGCAACACTTTGCCTCTGTCTCCGTGGAAGTTTGGCTGCGGCAGTACTTTATGAATGTTAATTTAAAACAAAGAAAATATGACGCAGTTGTTTACGTCCATGACTCAATAGGATGAAACATGTTTTCTAACCAGACTGCAATTTCTTTGGGCTGCACTTTTTTTCTGCTGTTTTGACGCATCTGCATCATTAAAATCATCAACATTCCTGTTTTAAAATGACTTTGTCTCAGCACATAATACCTTAAGAAGAAATGGGTTCTTCTTTTTTTATAATGTTAATGTTTTTAGGTCAACATACACATTAATTCCTTTCGACAAAAAATGATAAAGGCACAAAACCCAGCTGTGTCACTGGTTTTTGTCTCAGAATCTCCCAAAGGTCGTTTTGCATCTCTTTGTGGTTGTTTTGTCTCTCTGTGTGGGCATTCTGTGATTTTTTCTTGTCTCTCTCTCTCTCTCTCTCTCTCTCTCTCTCTCTCTCTCTCTCTTCTGTTTCTTATCGTTTTGTAGTCTGTATCCAGCAGGTCTGTTCTGTATTCCGCCCACAGACAAAATGATTTCCCACGTCATTCGGCAGAATTAAAGGTTTTGGTTTGGTTTCCTATAAAAGCCGCTCCGCTTCTGAAGCGATTAGAGGAATGTTTTATAGATTCATGTTTGTTTTAAGAGTGCAGCCACAGCGTTGCCAAAAGGGCTGTGGAGAGCGTTCAGACACGTAATAGCTTGATGCAAACTAAGCGATGCACACTGCAGCCTCTACATATCTGCTCGTTTAAAAACAAAGCAATTAAAACATATTTTTTCATCATAATCATCATTATCATTTTCACCCTCTTAATTGTCTTGCTGCCAGCTGTCTCGAGTTGTTATGATTGAGCGATCTGACATATTCTCTTGATAGTGCCTGCAGATGCAGAAATTTTTGTTCAAACCCTTTCGGTGCTATAATTTATGATTCAGAAGGAAATGACTTCAGCTTTTTGAGTTTATTTCTCCCTCGAATGGAAATAAAAACGGGAGATTTTCCTTTGGCGTAGGGATCCCCAAACGCCAGATCAAAGTCCAGACCCGGACTTGAATGAAGTCTTATCTGGACCAAAAAATCAGCTGTTAAATGTCATTAAATGACCATTTAATATACAGATTCTTTTTCTTTTTTTTTTTCATGTGCACGTTTTCCTAAATTTACAGTGATTCATTTTAGGATGATCAGCTTTTCTTGCGTTTACAGTAATTCATTTGCAGTTTTTCTAATATTTAAAGAAATTCCCACATCTGGTCCATGGTCTCTGATGGTTACAGGCCTGAAGAGACACTCCGGTGATTGAAGAAAGCAGGGATGTCACTAAAGGAGAATTTAAATATAAATATATATACTTGGACCTTTGCTGGAGTAAATTTTCTTTAGTTGGACATCGTAGAGTTTTATCTGAAGGCCACTGCTCTAACACATTGTTTTATCATGGCAGATGTCTTTATGAACCTGGTTTGCTTCTAGTTTTTTTTGCAGTACTTTATTGATCAGCGGTGAGCGAGCACCACCTGTGCACGCTCCCCCACCCCCTGACAGTGATGACAGAAAACAACCAGGCTGTCAGTTGCCAGGCAATATTCACAACCACTGGCCCACATCAGCTAATTACCAGCAGAAATCACGTATTGACAGATGGGCCTATGCATATTGATCGTCCAGCTCTGCCACGTTCTAAATCACCAAACGCTAATGATTCATTTTCCGTTTGGGAGAGAGGCGGGGGGGGGAGCATCGGTCTCCTGCTTGGTGTCGTACCTACACTGCACAAAGCGTGCATCATGATTACACACACACACATCAACCTAAACTCTCCCAAGACTGCTCATATACACACCTCACAGCTGTCTGTTTCCTCCCCCTGCGTGTCTCGTCTCTCTGTCTGTCTGTCTCCCGCCATCTTTCTCACCTCTGCCATCCCTCTCTGTGTGCTGCATGGCAGTTATTTTTCATGGCGGCGGGCTGGTGGAGGCAGTAAATACCCCTCTCCTCAGACTGCGGACCCAGAGTGACCCTGCAACCCCTCTGTCTCTGATGCTTCCCCCAAGGTCTCCCGTTCCAAGGTCCCTGTGATGCAGCGCTCCGGCTGCAGCGTACACCCCTGTAATTCACCAGCCTGCTAGATCGCCTGCCAGGAGCTATTGATTTTTGTTTCCCCAATCTCCAAGAGAGAGGGAAAGAAAAGATTAAAAACACTTTGTCAGTTTGGGAGGGAATAAGAATTTTGCGCAGAGGGATACCTAGGAGGGCACGGGGTCAGGGCTGAGATACTGTACGTCTTTATGGCTTTAACTATTTCCACACCAGCAACAGCTCCGGCTCTGAGCCTCTTTATCGCCCACTTTTTGCACCAAAAACATCCAAAGATGCAGGAGGAGCAAGTGCCGATGGCCTCTCGAGCTGTTATTGGCGCAGAATCTTGAGGCCGTGGTTCAACGTCCACGCAAATTCCCTCCCTCGTTTTGTACATGATCAGATTACGAGCTATAACTTTTTATATTCAAATGAAAAAAAGTCATAAAAGGTTTGTTGCACTTGGTCTGCAGCAGTGTTAGGGTAGGTGGTACAGGCGTAGGTGTAACATCCACATGAAGGCCAAGATCCAAGGTCCAAATAATTACACTTCTTTCTGTTTAACTGTCTGCCTAAATATAGGCAGATGGAGTCAGAAAAATGTGCAATTATTTACAGAATGTTAAATAGCTAATTTTGTCCACATTGCCATAATGAGGTAGTGTTACAATAAAGGCTCAAAAATAGGAAGGTGATTGCTTTATCTCACCTTTTACTTTAGGGCAGTCTTTGAGAAACACGAAAAAACTCCAACATGGTAGATTTGTGAATTTAATATCAAGCAAAAACCAAAAAGCTTCCTGAGGTGATACAGCAGGAAAGATATAAAAAAACAGAGCCTATCTGAGTAAATGGTCACATCGACACAGTTGTGATAACACAGAAAACCAGCCTTTGTCAGAACCAGGGTTGTATCAGCAAAAAGACCATCAGAAAAAAGACACATCTCATAAACCCACATTTTATGCACTATGGAAAACAGTGAATATATTAAATGTTTAAACTAAGATATTGCACCATTTGCTTAATAGCAGTTTTGAGTTTGGTGGCAGCAACATCTAAAAAAAATGTTACTGGGGCAACAAAAGGCTGTAAAAATAAGCGGTATGAATAAGAAACAGCTGGAGGAGCGTTTTGCAGGTCTGGGTATAAAGAAAGGCCGAATCTCTTCAAGGTAAAGATGGGCAGTGGTTGACCAGTCTAAAAAAATGTCTAAAATGGTGGAATAATTTCAGAATAAAGTTCCTCAACAAAAAAAAGAAAGGAAATCTTTGAATATCCCATCATCAAAAGAGTTCAAGAATCTGGAGATATCTTTAGGTCTTTTTTTTTTTCTAAAACTGGTCCGATCTTTTTAGTTTTAACACTTGATATGTTCACCATATTTTACTGCGAATGCAATAACGAGAGTTGCAAATCACTTCATTCTATTTGTATTTATTTTTTACACAACACCCAACTTTTTCAAAACTGGGGTTGTAGATCTATCACCCCTTTTTATTCTTTTCAATAATGTTGCTAACTATCAGGCTGACAAACCCACAAATGAAACTGATCACATACCTCTGCCTTGGCTCCCGGCTCGGCCGAGGAAATAGGAAATGACAATTTACCTTTATTGCCTAAAATTAGATTAGTGCCTGAAAGCATCAGATTGCTGCTCTGCATGTAAATGTTCTGACAAACCCGTGAGTTGAGTTTTTAAACATTTCTGACTTTTGTTCCTTCTGCCAAATGAGCTAAATGACAAATTGAAAACCCGTGTGCTCCGAGTTCCTCAGTTCCTCTCTGTTTTTTTTTTTTTTTTAGTCATTAGGGAGAACCTCCACGCTCACACCGGCGCCCAGTTAAACACACTGATGTGATGCCAATACATTACCCCATCAGATTGTGTCACGCATGGACGACTCTTATCATTTCACCCTAACTTTCAGCTAAATGTGGAGAATGTTTTCCCCCAGACATTAGGGGTTTGGTAATGGTGCCTTTCAGGGCCACTCTATTTTCCGAAATGAAATATTCATTCATTGACGAGGACAGTCTTAGAGGAAGTCTGTCTGAAATGTGAATTCATGGTTCCAGCAGACATTTCTTCAATATTTGATGGGCCATCAGAACTCTGTGTTTAATACGGCTCATTTTCTCTCTTTTTGGAGTGATTGTGCAAATGTCAAAGGCGATAGGGCGATCATGTTTTTGCCCTTGTCTGTGCGCACCGTTAACAAAATATCTCACGAACCACTGGGCAGTTTTGAATAAAACTCTCAGAAGGTAATCACTGGATGTAGATCTGCAACGGATTAACTTTTGGATTTAATCCAATATAAGATGGACGCCACAGCTAGCCAATGCAAAAATGGCTGCAACTCAGTCAGTTTTGCAAATACTGACCTGAAGTTTGATGCGGTAGTTGCTGAGAGTCATTGACAACACATACTCTGAGCCCTAACAACTCTGTCACTTCTCATCATTAACAGGACATTAAAACTCTGGCATTAAAAGGTGGTGGACGATATGCATTCCTGCAAGGATTCCTAAGGCCCTGATTTGTTCTATTAACGGTTTAAGACGTTAAAAAGGGCAAATAACACCTTCCAGGGTGACCTTTTTTTTAGATATTTCCTATAAATCTTTTTTTTTTTTGTGTGTTCTTTTCCAACAGGTTCTTCTAAGTCCAATTTGTTGTGTGAAGCCATCAGCAAGTGAGCACTAAATCAGCTTGATTGCTTGCCAAGAGGAAGATAAAGGGCTCGGAGGTGGGTACAGTAATCCATAGAGAGCGGGTGGTCTGCTTCAAGGCATATCGTTTTATTCTCTCATGCATATTCACTTCTGAGCCTCGGAGTATGCAGATTAGACTTGTTTGAAGAGCAAACTCTCCAATCATATCCGAGTTGTTTTTGGGTTTCCCCCCACACTCTCGCTGCACCCTGCTGTGTTGGAGCGTTGGCACAATGTGTGTTAAAGTGCAAGGTTGTGTGTATGTGTAGGGGGGATTTTTTTTCTTTTTTTTGTGCTTGTTTGCAAGTTTGGGGGCAGGCGATTTTGAGCGTGCATGCATGAATGAGTATTTGGCTGCGTGTGCATGTGTGTTTTTGTGTTGTTTGTGTGTAGGTATGTGTTTGCCAGACACATGGCTTTGTCTCGTCCTGGCACCGTGCTCGACTCACCAGATGTTCTTGGTTTTTATCGTCCTCCACTTTCACCGTGTTCTTTGAGGTTTAGGGAATTTGTGGAGCTGACATTCAACTTGCTCTGTTGTTTTCTGCTGTTTTGTAGAGAAAAAAACAATAAGCTCTTCAAAGCTGTTTTTTTGTGTGTTTTTGTGCAACAAAAAAAAACACTTATAAATGAAATCAAAGCTTCCTCCAGAAACAGCAGCTGAAAGTCGTTTTAATAGCTAAATATTTTTGTTCTAAAACAATTTCGTTTTCATTGAGCATAGAAATAGTACTATGCTGACATCACTGTTACAACAAACTCAACTGTTATATATTAGGTATTTGTAATTGTTATTCAGTTTTATGTTTTACTTGGGTTTTGTAACCACCCATTACCATAAAACTATGGCAAATGTGCGTGTTCATTTGTTTGCCTGTCTGTTAGCAAAATATCTCATGAACCTCTAGACAGATTCTTATGAAACACTTTAAAGCAATCATTGGATGTAGATCTACAGCTGATTAACTTTTGGAGTCACCAGATTCAAGATGGCCTCCGCAACTAATTAACTTTTAAAAACACAAAAATGGCTATAGCTTAGTCAGTTATATAGTTATTAAGCTAAAATATGGTGCGGTAGTAGCTGAAAGTCCTCCCCAGCACATACTCTGAGCACTAATAGATTGCTTTAGATTTTGTTTAAAACCTTGGCATTAATTGTTGGACTCAATACTACCATTCTGTTAGCAAAATATCTCATGAACCACTGAATGGATTTTATTAAAACTCTCAGGCAGTAATCACTGGATATTCATCTACAGCAGATTAACTTCTGGAGTCAACCCAATTCAAGATGGCTGCCACAGCTAATTGACCTTAACTTACACATAAATGGCTATAATTCAGTGAATTGTTCCGATATTGTGCTAAAGTCTGGTGTGGTAGTAGCTGAGAGTCATCACCATCACGTATTCTTAGCGCTAACAGATCATGTGAGCTCTTTGTTTAAAACTTTGGCATTCAAGGTGAGATAACGGCCGAAATGTGCATCTTCAAAGAACGCTAGTTTAATTTTTAATGCAAAGCAGCCATTACAAATGTCAACCCAAAGCCTATAATATTTTAAACCTCATTATAAAAGAAAAATGGATAAAGTAATTGTAACATAGGGAAGTTCGTTTACTGTTATTATAGGTAGGAGTCACTCTCGTTCTGTGTTTGTTGTACTTTGAGCTTCCCTGTTTTATTTTGAAAAGGCTGCTCATGTTCAGTTTGTTGTTGAGCTCCTGCTGCACAGTCCAGAGTGGGTAAACTTCTTAAAGGGATCGTTCAGACCTTTTGTAGTAGGTTTCTGTAGAGAGGTTGTTAATAATTTACCTACTGCTGTCAGACTGATCTCAGTTTGGAGAATCAGAGAGAAATTTTCAGAGGAATCAAGCTAACAGCTAATCAGACTTAGGCCCATTCCAGAGTGAATTTCCAACAACTGAAATAACTCAAACCTCCAAAATATCACATCAGATATTTATTTGGAGTGGGTGGTTTGGAGTTTTACAACACGTGTTTCACACGGAACATATTTGCAACAAACCACAACAAAGTCAGTCTATAGTGTAAATATCCATATATAGATATCTGTCAGATGCAGTGACAAGATGTGCAAATTACAATAAAGCATTCACACAAAACTCTACGAATGTTGCATGAACATTTCTTCCTGATTCTTTTCCAACTATGCCATTTGCCTGTGCATTGCAAAAACAAGACAAATGCTTCTTAGATACACTAAATGTGTACTCAGCCTTTATTCATGCTTCATTTCTCAGATGTTTTTGCTCTGCATCTGTTGACGGCGCCGGTGCTGCTGCCTGATAAGGTGAAATTTTCTTGACTTTTAGCTACAGTGGTCATAGCACTGTCCCAAAGCAACGCAGCAAACATGCAGTCCTGTACGCTGGGTGTCATTCAAAGTGAATAAGAACCAAGTTTGTTCGAAGCTTTTCTTTCAGGAAGATTGGTGTTCAAATTATTCCAAAAGACCAATGTAATCTACAAAAATGATCCATCCTCCACAGAATACAAGGTTGTTTACGGAACATCGTCTTCGATTGATGGAAATGATGCAGCAGAGCAGATTAAGTAGAAAAATGATAAATGATTTGCCTTTGATAGCGTGCAGGTGTACATTGTTGCCTGATTAAAAAACAAGCAGGAAATGTCACAATTGAAAACCAATGCATTATGTTGCAGCGACGCCCCCGCAGAATTAAATCAAGCTGTCACCTGGTCAGCGCCACCACCCACCAAACACAAACACACACATCAGCAGACACACTTCCTCCAGCTAACACAGCGAGCTGTCAAATAAAGCAACACTTGTAATTATGGGCGGGGGCGAAATTCAGATTTATTTATTCCAAAATGAAGCCTGCCGATCGACGGAGGGACAGCTCTCCTCCATCTGTCATCGTTGAAGCCACACGCGTCTGACACAAGGATTCATTCGTCTTGTCGTCTTTGACAGTCGGATTTTCCCGGCGCACTCCCACCAAGAGTCGCACGGGATTTTTGGAGGCAGTCTAAAAGAGAAAACACTCTGTGACAAGGAGTAGGCTCTTTATGAATGCAAATGACTCTGGGAAAATTCAAAGAGCAGCAAGCAGGCTCCGAGGCTCCGGCATCCGTCACATCTCCCCCCACCAGGCTCTACCCACGCTTCGCCGAGAGGTCCAAGGGCTTACAGGGGCCCTACAGCTAGAGCAGAGACACTCATGGAAATCCTTTAGTTGACACACATTGCGAGTTGCCACCGGTGACTGTTATTTTCATGAAAATTACAAGCTTACTATTTTTACATGCCACACACAGAATGGCTGCTGGGCTTTTGGGTTTTTTTTTATTATTATTATAAACCATTCATCTCCTCATCCCTCTCTGTGAGTGCGGATGTTTGAGGATGCGTCGCTTGTATCACTTGACATTTTGCTCCCCTTTTATCATGTTCCAAGGATACTAAGTCAAATGCTGTGTGACAGGTCGAACCCTTCGCATCAGTCATCCCTCACCCTGACCCGGCCTAAGCTGCACAAAGACACACTGGCCTCCTCCACACCAAAAAAGACGAAAAGTGATACGTGAAGGTTTTCTACCCCACGGTTCAATAAATCTCAGGTACACTCCAAGATTTATTAAGTATTTCATATCTGTTAGTGGTAAAAGTGTGTGAAACTCTAGGATCAAGAGTCACCTTGAAGGTCAGCGGACACCTTGTTTTCATTTAGGAATTTTAAAAGTTTTTCGGAATTTTCACAATCTGTTTGTGGGAGTTCATGATAAAATATAAATAGGTTAATTCAGTTGTTGATGCTCATCAGCTAGAAAATGTTACGAAGCCATTTCTTAAATGTCTGAACACCCAGTATCATCCATTTATTCATTCAATTTTTGCAGATTTGCTACATTAGGACCCGGTCACTTGAGAAAAAAATCTCCAGACCTTTCTTTCCCATCTACCTCCTACAGCTCATCTAGGTGGACTCCAAGATTTCCCATGCCAGCCGAGCAGGAAGTCCTGCCCTGACACCTTCTCCTGGTGGAACATATCAGGAATACCTCCCTACGAAGGCATCTGGAATGGATCTTCTTGGCAGAGGAGCAGAAATGTTAGGTGAGCTCTCAATCAGAATGCTGGAAGATTTGGAAATTTGACTGTTTCCCTCCGTAGGAATGGTTGATTCAAAAGATTACTATTAGGCCAGGCACAAACTCACTTTTTTTATTTTTATCATGGGCTAGTTAGGAGAGTACACTAGAAAACTCAAATTGAACTTTCAAGTTTCTATCCAATAACCAATGCCAATTAGTACCAATTAGTAGTATTTTTGCATTAAGATCCCTGGGAAGACTAGCAGCAGTATCATATGTACGGCCTGAATGTTTTATAAACAGGCTTCGGCAAAAACAGAGGACATGCTGAAGAGGTCATTCAGTCAGGTGTGTTGGAGCAGGGAAACAAGTAAAACATTCTGGACTGTGACCCTCAGAAACCAGGATTGGACGCCTCGTATATATGTTAAGTTGAGTAAAACGACCAGATTAGGAAAATCAAACATCCTGTCTCACTTGCCCCAACACTGCTCCTAACCTTCACCCTCATGTCGCTTCCTGCAAAAACATAAAAAGGTTCACGACTGATGCTTCACAATATATGCAAAGCAGCCAAAATACACCAGCAAACATGTAACCAAAATGAAGTGGGTTTAAGAGGTGTTGGAGATCATTAGGACACAAAAGGTTGTATCTCAACAGGCTGCTAGAGATTATTTAGAAACACAGAATGCAAAAAAATGAGTAAATTTTTATTCAATGACACGTTTGCACAAATCCTTGCTGGGAGTTTGCTTTCATATTGACAAAACAAATAAATAAATACGGCTTAAATGCTCTAGACTTATGGAAACTAAATTAAGAAGAATTCAAAATGGGTTCCAGGCACCCCTTTCTCTGTTTTGAGAAACAAATCAGTTTCACAAATGTTTCAGATATGTTCTAAATTTAAGCAACTCTAAAGAGTGGCCCTGTGTCCTGTGAACGTTTCTAGACATTTAGGAAACTCTTTGGCGATTACCACTTAGAATTTGTCACCAACAGCCGCAGCCCAGTGAGATAATACCTAAAGGTCAACTTCTGAGCAGCTAAAAGCCCTAAAACATATCAGAAAAACACAAAAAAGTGATGCATTTGCTTTGCTTCGTGACCGACTGAACAGAAACTTCAGAATTTTTGAAAACATTTTGTGATATCTCGAATAACTGGAAATTCAGGGCGATTGTTATCCTTATAGGGACTCTGTCTCACAAGACAAGACAGCAGCTCTAAATACATAACAAAACAAAGAAGTAATGTCCCCAAAAGTCAGGTCTTGACCTAAACAACAGTAAAGCTATGGTTGAACCTAAAACAAGTGATTAAATAAAAGAAACCCATCAAAGTTTTTCAGAAATGAGACTTTCCTGCAAAAAGGTTTGAGCTAAAATCCCTTCAGGCTGATGGTTCAACAGTTGCCAGTTAATCATTACGTTACACAAAGTAATCAATGAAAGCACAGGTTAGCTGAGCCACTCACAGATATCTGTTGCCTCGGTGTGTCCTGCGATTCTGGTTTGTTTAGGAGGATTTCACTTGTTTAAAAATGAATGAAATAAGTGAGGAACTGAAACGTGTGTGTATTTAATTTAGCAGGAGTTCAGAGGAGGCTGGTCACCCGCAGCAGAGGCAACGGCTTTGGAAACGCTGACTCGGCTCCTGTCGCTTAATCTATTTGAGGCGTGATTAAAGTTTAATTTGTGCCCATCTCCTAATGCTATAGTTCGGCGTGTGCGCAGCCCGGCAGTGGGTCAGTGAGTAGTTTCGAGCTGAGCCCAGGTCTTTTCTCTCTGTCTGGGCCTCTCTTTATTCATGCCTGAGGGACAACAGGAGCTGCAAACAACTGAATTTTTCATCAAGGTTACTTCCTGGAGAGATGTGCCAGGCAGGTGCAGCTTTCTCCCTCGGCGTGCTCCTACCTCATACATAAGTTACCCCGCTCCGACCTGCAGCTCTCTCTGGGAGGAGCTGTTTGACCCCGCTTCTGTGGGTAAAATATGGACTGGGAGATGTTTTATTAAACTTCAGGTGTCATGTTTGCTTTTCATGTAGGCTATATATGCTCCTAAAATAGCCTTTAAAACAATTTACAACACCTGTGCCATTGTATACTTCAAGGAAAGTATATGAGCTTCGTTTTAAACGTTAATGTAAACGCAGATATACAAATTCAGCCCAAAAGTCGACATACATAAAAGTCTTTTTCATAACTTTTTGTATTTTTGGTGTTATTACAACTACTAAATGCTGAAATGAGCAAAACTGTAGCTAAAAGACAAACTTTTAAAAAAAGAAAAACAGTAAAGCTAAACATAACTACAACAAAAATTTTAGCTTTTAGCTAAACTGTAGCTGAAAAATAAACTTATATAAACTGTAGCTAAAAGCTAAAATGATGACTTTAGCTAAAAACTCAGGTCAGCTAAACAGTTGCCCAAAGCTTAAATGAGCGAACCAGTAGCCAAAAGCTAAAATTCTCTAAACCGTAGCTAAAAACTAAAATGAGCAAAACTGTCGGTATAAGATAAAATTAGCAAAACAGTAACTAAAAGTTAAAATTAACACACAGTAGATAAAAACTTTAAGATTAAAGCCATAAATAGCAGAACAGTAACTGAAAGTTTAAATGAGCAAAGCAGTAGATAAAAGCTAAAATCGTCTAAATCAAAGCCAAAACTTTGTGCCAAAAGCTACGAGGCTGTATTTAGTGTGATTTTTTCTGCTTTTCTCTGTTTTCATCAGAGCAGCCTCGCCTCATGATGGTAAACACAGCAGAATTCAACAAATCCAACATGTTCACATTTCTGTTGGGAATACCGACACGCTCTACCATTAACATTTTTATTCCTCGGAAAACAACTTCTGGAGGAAAACATGTACTATTTATAGGAATATTTTTGCATCAGAATTCATCTGCAATTATAATCAAATCCCACATTTCCCCCCCTCCCTAAATCAGAATATTAATGACAAACAACGTATTTGGTTTTAATGCAGGGAAAATATGCAACATCGAAAGAGGAGTTTTTTTTCTCCCCTCACTCTTTCGTTAAAGTTGCGAGTGCAGCTTTATCTGAAATACAGAAATTGGAGCCATAAACAAGGTTTTATTTATTCTGTTCGGAGTTTACTTTTTCCAGCAGCATCCAACTAGTAAGGTCATTTCAGTTTATTGGCTTACACAGGAATAAATTTGAATTTAAAGTGAAAAGAACAAGCTCTTTAGATCATATTTCACAGTAATCAATGCTGCTTTGATTTTTAAATCAGAACTAAGAAGGCTGTGTGGGACGTTGTCTCGGCTGTTTACACAGATCGGGGCTTGAAGAACCATCACAAAGATGTGGGGTTTTATTGTTTTCATGTCTTGCGAATGCTCTTCTTACTCTAAATCATGCACATCCTCTCCTCTACAGGAACTCCAGGACACAAGTGAGTCTTCTTCACATTATGACCCTGCTAAGCACCGAATCCGATAAAGGAGAATGGATGTTGGACAGCGGACTTCCATTTCAGGGCTCTGCTGTGCAGTCTTGCAACTCCTGAGTGTCAGACATTATCGCCACCACTACCCTCAACCTCACCCTGCCCCTTGTGACAATTACCAGCCTACCTCCCTATTCAGTGCGTAATGAGAAAACTGACTGATCGATTTCTGTCGGGCCGGTGAAAGAAGGCACAGACCAGCCTGGGAGGCACATATCTGCACAGTCTCCATACTGTGACTTAAATTTTCAAGCGTTAAAGGGAGAAGCTTAAGCTACGAGCAACATGTATGTTGCTCTGTTAATCATAATATTTTAAAATGCTTCAACATAAAAAAATGACAACTTGTTAAGGGCAAATTTGAATTGCTTCAGCTGATGTATGACCAGATTATTTTTTAAAGACTCACAAATCTTCTTGTTTGAGCAGATGCAAACTGTAAAGTGATGTAGTCGAAGAACTGTCCTTGGCTCACTTTCGGTTCTTTTATTTCAGGGGAGGGACAACTCGGACAATGTAGCCTTTGAAGCACTTTAAACTGCCTTGTTGCAAAGTGCTACATAAATAAATTTGACCTGACTTGACTTTAAGGATGATGCAACAAAAGAACTAAAGTTTAACTAATAAGGCAGAGAATTAATACAAGGACCAGCGCTGGGATTTCTGTAAACAGCATCTTAAAGATGAAGCCGGAAGCAGAAGCTTTGAACAAAGGAAGTTTCCTCTCACATAGAATCTAGGCTCCGCCCATTTCATCACATGATGTCAGTAGTTTTCTATGTGTAGCCCGATGGCTTTAACTGTTTCAAGCAACAATTCAGTGGGTGCAGTGTAACTTAATCTGTGAGTGTGCTGCAACAATAAACTATTCACGATATTGCATGGGTTTAGTACAGCCTCTTTAATATTACCTTTATATTAGGACATAACTATGGAAAAATGCAACTTGAGGGTAATCGCACGTGCACACCACCATTACAGTCAGTCAATAGTTATAATGCGCACAGATCAGATCAACGACAGAAACAATGGTAGATAGCAGAGTGCTGTTTGCGCTGTTTCTGCATTGTTAAAACACAAAGGAAAGCCCCACAGCGCCGGCTACTGGCCCGGCATGGAAACTGCAGCGGATTCAACAATCGCGTAGCCGTGTAAACGCTCCAACGTTTTCACAGTCGACATCGGAACAAATACGCTCCAACGTTTCATGGAAATCATTCACGCCTGAGTCGCCCCAAAAGAACCCATAGGTTTTTAGGGTGTGTGTGTGTGTGGGGGGGGGGGGGGGGGGGAGCCTTGCACAAACTGCTGCTCGCTTCAATAAATTCATCTTGATTTATTAGCGCTTTGACTTATTACACGAATGTAAATATTCAGCAGGAGAATATATGGTCCCCGGTGGCAGACGGGCAGACGGGCAGACGGACAGACGGACAGGAGGCTCTCCTGGAAGCGGCAGCAGGCCGGGTCAGCAGCTCCGTTGCCACTCAGAGTTATTTATTAGGCTCCATATTCACTCTCGATCCATCACCCCGCGCTGCCACCCGCTCCGGTCACATCTCTTTAATGTTTATTACGGTGTCCCACCTTCCCCCCGCGACGGATGATTGACGTTTTCGGAGAGGGCCGAGGTGGGACTTGCGCGCGCCTCTTGCGCCAATCGCGGCTCGAGGGGGGCGGAGGCTTGGGCACCCCCCACCCCTTCCACCCATCCATGCTCTGATTATGAGTCAGTTACCAGACACGAGCGGAGCAAATAACACTTGGTGGCTTTAGTTTCGGTCCTAAATCCCTTCTCAGGCAAGTTGAGTCCCCGTCCCCCC
>NC_051449.1:11232726-11234801 GCF_001649575.2 Kryptolebias marmoratus | reverse complement strand
TGGCGCATCAAGACGCGTCGCGCTCCACTTTTAATCACATTAGGAGGCTTGACTGGTCTTTTTTTGATTTTCTTCTTCTTCTTTCTTCTTCTTCTACAGTAGCGGCGCAGGAGTGGCCGGAGCCGAAAGCGGCGATTCAGATCAGATTTCACCCAAACCAGCTGGGAAGAGGAGACCGAGAAAGAGCAACGAGACAGAGAAGAGACGAGAAGAGAGGGGAGAGAGGGGTCCGTCGGTCTCTCTCCTCCCGAATCCAGAAAAGCTTCACCAAGAAAGGGGAGACAAAAAATAAAAAATATAAAAAAAAGAAAGAAAAGGAGGAGTGTCTGAGCTGAGGAATCCGGAGGAATTTCCGAGGATATTTCCCCCCCTTCTCCCTCTCCTCCCCCCCACCACCACCAGCTTTCTCGCACTCCTGACATAGCCGAGAAGAGGCAGAGAGGGGAGGCAGCAAAAATCAAAAAAAAAAAAAAAAAAAAAAAAAAAAAAAGTTGGAGGGGAGGCAGCAGGGATGGACGAGCAGCCCCGGTTGATGCACTCCCACGGCGGGGTGGGCATGGCCGGACACCCCGGCCTGGCGCAGCACATGCAGGACGCCGCGGCGGGCACGGACGGGGACGGCCGGAAGCAGGACATCGGAGACATTTTACAGCAAATAATGACCATCACGGACCAAAGCTTAGACGAAGCCCAGGCGAGGTGAGAGCGCCCTCACTTTTTATTTTTTTGTTTTGTTGTTGTTGTTATTTCAGCAGAGGCATAATGTCAGGGGCTGAGGAGGCAGGAGGTGGAGGAAGAGGAGGAGGAGGAGGACTGCCTGGGAATTAAAAACAAAAAAACAAAAAAACAAACAAAAACAAAGCGCACATTGACGCCCACTGAAGTGCTCAGCAACTTGTCACGGTTTGGGTTTAATCACCTAAAAACAACTTTTGTGTGTATATTATTATTATTATTAATAATAATAATTAATTAATTAAAGCATGAAAGGATTAATGAAGAAGCAGTCGTGGCTGTGCAGGGACTTGGCAGCTCAGTTACTCTGAGAGTCTTTTTTTTTTTTTACCCTAATTGTTACAAAGGAGCTTACATTGTAATCCTGTGCCACAACAACACCCCCTTTCAGATGGAGTTTAAATCAGCACGGAAACAATCAAATCTTGTGATAAATTTAAAAATAAAGCAGCACATCTTATGTTTCCCTACAATGTGTGATTGAAAGAACTCCAATTATTGCCTTGCCTTGTGTTGCATGTTCTGCAGAGACCCTGCATTTTAAAAGTGACTCCCACTTGTTTGAGTACTGATTTAGAAAGCTGTGTTTTGTCCCCCCCCTTACTTCAGGAAACACGCACTCAACTGCCACCGAATGAAACCTGCCCTCTTCAACGTCTTGTGTGAAATAAAAGAGAAAACAGGTAAGAGACAGAGAGAGAGACAGTGTCGTTTCTGTGTGTTTAAATCCACTTTGGGGTCTCAGCGTCACATGATAGTCTTCATTTTTTGGGACATCTTTCTTTTATTATTGCTTGAAGAAAATGTAGATCCGGACGTGCAAAACAAGTCATGATTGTGTAAACACAAGATGGACGAGCACTGTAAACGATTTATTGTAACTTACTGGGAATATATTGTAATACGGCCCAGCTACTGTAACACTAACAGCAGTGGCTGCTGTATTTTAGGGATCTATGAGAATTACAGCAAAATCCCGTTTCCAGTGTGTCACATTAACGTGTGACTGGGCTGATGTGTTGTGACTGGATGGACAGCAGTGTTTTGGTTGTCCTCACTCCTTTTGAGTTTGTCAGGGAGCTGTTTTGCATGCAGAGGCAGGTCAGAAGGTGGTCCTTCGTTCTCGTTTCTGTTTGCAGCCAGGGGTCGAGGCATTAAAAAAAACAAGGAGTGTGTGTGTGAGCGATTTCAGGTTAAAAGGGAAGAGCGGCTGCGAGTGGGGGTGGGGGGTGCGGGGGGTTGCAGCCGCTTTTTCAAGGCAGGAAATAAAACAAAATATCCAATATCGCCTTATCTGCGAACACGACTTTGAAGCTGTCTGCGAGGTTATTGAGAGAGAG
>NC_051449.1:11163140-11232164 GCF_001649575.2 Kryptolebias marmoratus | reverse complement strand
CCACCACCACACCGCCCCTCTTCTCACCGTTCTTGGCAACCGGCTCCTGACAGGAGAGAGGCTCCCCTCAGACTGCAAATTGTCCTCCCCTCTGTTTCGAACCAAGTTTGGGAATGAACACATTTCGCTGCAGCTTGTATTTTTCGCTCCTCGCGGAGATCGGGTCGGTTTATTTTTAACTCTTTTTTTTTTTTCTTTCTTTTTCTTTTTCCTCTTTCCTCGACTCGCTGAACGAACCTCAAATCAGCCGTGTCTCCTGTCGTTTATGAAAAGCGTTTTAAACGTACGAATAATCCGAACTCCCCCCCCCACCATACACACACACACACACACCTGAAAAAAAAAAGAAATCTTCCCTGTCTACATTTGAGGAGCTGAGCTGCAGCTCATCTTCGCCTATAGGAGGGTTTGTGCAGACGAAACTGAAAATCCTTTTCACTGCAGTGACAGAGAAAATGACTCAAACCTTCACCATGGCATTTACAGCCAAATGTGCTGAGTGCAGTGTATGCGAGAGGAGAACAGCCTGTAATTTGTCAGGACTTTTTTTTTTTTTTTAAATATTCTTTATAAAGAGTCAGCTTCCCCGCGCTTCTTCGCGTTGTTGCAGTCAGGAGTGTCTGCGAGAGGATTTGAAGCTCACCCCCTCCCCCCCACCACCCTCCACCCCGACCTTTTTAACCAGAGCGAGGAAGCGTCTCCCCCGCGCTGCTGCTTGTTACATTCGGCGTGTACCAGCAGCCCTTCCCGCTCTTCAGTGGGCTGTTATCGGCGGCGGCGAGTGTTGACAGCAGCAATATGGGTCATTGCCGCAGTGAGGTGTCCATTGGCAGGCAGCTGACAAACAAGGCGGGAGTGCATGCCAATAGCCGACAGAGAGGGCCCTAACTGATGACCCCACTCCCTCTTTTTTTTTTTTTTACTCGCGCCGGGGTCGTTCCCGTGTCACTGCGTTAGGAGTATTTAGCAAGCTTAAACAAGCTCAGGTTCACACGCCCAGCTATGGTGAACCTACAGCGGAGGCTTGTGTTACCACTTAGAGACGTTCTGTTTGGCAGCTGAGGTTGCCCCCAACCACCCACCCTCACCCCCACCCGTCCCGATCTCCCGGCCCCTCTTAGCGCTGCGTTTCTTTTTTTGGTTTTTAAACTACCATCATTGTTACCGAAGTTCCTGAGCGCTCGGAGGCTCTTGCTTTCCTGTGCTTGCTTCACATCCTGCGAAGAGCACTGGAGAGCATCTTTTGTTTGCGTGGAACCATTGCGGCGAGGGAAGCTGGCACGTACAGGTTGGCTAAAGTAAGAGAAGCCAGACACCAAGTCAGTGTTTCTGGGTGTCAGATTTCAGGCCTGTCCTCACCCCCCTCCTCTCCACCCTTTTTTTGCCTGTGTTTTCTCTCTCTCTCTGTCTCTGTCTCGGCGGGGCCAGGGACTGTTTCGTCGGGCCTCTTCGTCAGCAGCCTCACGTTACAGCCACGCAGACCCCGGGTCAGATGGAGATCTCCTGCATGACTAATGTGATCAGGCGGATAATGTATTACACCGCTTGAACTTATCAAAGCTGGAGACCTGCTGAATCAGTGGGTCCTGCTAAACGCGGCCCTCCGCAGGTCTGCGCTGCTAATCAGGCGAAACATTTGAGATATTCGCGGCGATGCTGCTCCCTCTGCTCGCTTTCGGGGGAAACGCTTAAAAACCAGTGGCATGAAGCAGGAGTTGAAGCCAGTCCTAGGAGCCGATAGTTGTAGCTTCTTCGTTACCACATTCTGATGAGCTGAAAATAGGAGTGTTTAAAAACTAAAAACAGAAAACAATTAAAGGGCCAGGACTCCTTTGGGTCAAATAACATTGTACGCATATAATAATGCCATATCTCGCGTGATTTATTAGAGCTCAGAGTATACGTTTAGGAGGACTCTCAGCTACTACTACACCAAATTTCAGCTCAACATCTGCAAAACTGGCAGACTTATAGCTGATTTCTCAAGGTTGGCTGGCTGTGGCAGCCATCTTGAATCGGGTTGAGTCCGAAAATTCAATCCCAGTGATTATTTCCTGAAAGTTTCAGTAAAATCCATTCAGCGGTTCATGAGATATTTGGCTAACAGACACAGACGCAAGCAAACCCCCTTTACCTTCGGCGGCAGGCAAAAATAACAACAAAAAAAGATCTTTTTGTTTAAGTTTTTAAAGATCGGGAACTAAATATAAGTTTGTCTGACCCGGTCGCTAAGTGATCATGTCGGCAGGCCTAAAATAAGCCTACAGGTGCGCAGGGGTGACGTGGAACGACTATTTCCAGCGTTTCCTTTAATACCGGGCCCAAACGATGATGGAGGTACTCGTTGGGCGCCCGTGCAGCGGTGGCTAAACTGGTCAGTATGGCTCCCTGTGCTGCTGTTCCTCAGTATTTAATTGACACGGTTGTCCATGATGAGTTCAGGGGTTAGTGTTGCCTCTCTTTGTTACTCTCCTCTCATATCCAGTGACAGATGGAGGCATAAGTCTCCAATGTGGCGCTGTCCTGAAACTAATGGCTATGTCCTTGGCTTCCCCGCGCTAGCTGGGAGACTGTATATCTGTCCCTGGCTTGGAAGTGCAGAAGCAGCAGTTTATCCACCGCCTCACCCGCCCCCGCGCGCCACCCACCCTCCTCTCCTCGTCATGTTTTAGTTTCCGCTGAAATAAGACCGAGCAGGACTTTGTTCTCTCATAAATAACTTCAAATAAACAACTTCAAAATGAGTTCCCCCCCCCCCATCCTTTTTTTTTTTTTTTTTTTAGAAAAGCTGGTTTTGATTTGTGAGTTTGTAGGAGATTCTTCCTCCGTTCTGACCACGAATGTTCATCCGAGCGAGTCACGATAAACAGGTGATGTGTATTTTTTTTTTTAGATGGGCAGATATAGAGATTTTGAATTCCCGAACACTTCCTTTTGTTTCCACTCGTTCACACGTTATCCGTCCACTTGAGAAGAACCGGCAAGTGTCTCCGCTGTTGCCTGTCCTCCCGTATAAACTCACTCGCAATTAGGAGAGCTAATATATTATGCAAATGTTGACTGGCTTAATTGAGACATGTTAATCATGTTTTAAGAGGCTAATTACAGCCCTGTAAATCTGAGGTGGGAGTAGTAATTAGCCGTGATAACAGATCTGGATGTGAAATGGTCATATTTTGTGTGGCCACGTATGTCTTAGCGCGTGCTTGTGCGCGTGTTTGTGGAAGCATATAGACAGTTCGTGCAAAGTGGATCTTCTTTGGCTGTTGTAGGCGAAGGTGGATAACCATGCTGTTGCCTATGTCCGTGTGTGTGTGTGTTTAATGTTGGCATTAACTATTTGGAGTCAGCTGTGTCTGTCTGTTAGCAAATTATTTCCTGAAACACTGGATGGATTTTATTAAAACTTACAGGAAATAGTCATTGGATGTACCTCTAAAGCTGATTAACTTTTGGAGTTAATCTGTTTCAAGATGGCTGCCACAGCCAACTTGCCTTGGAAAATACAAAAATGGCTCTAATTCAGTCAGTTTAACAAATTTCTAGCTAAAATTTGGTGCGATTGCAGCTGAGAGTCACTCACAGCACATCCTCTGAGTGCTGCTAACTGCACAACGTTTTTGCCTAAAATTTAGCAATAACTGTTGGAGTCAACTCTATTTGTCTGTTAGCAAAATGTCTCATGAACCACTGAATGGATTTTAATTGAACTTTCAGAAAGTATTCGTTGGATGTGCATCTACAAGTGATTAACTTTTTGCAGAAAGTTCGAGTCAAGATGGTCAGCACAGCTAATCCATCTGAGAAAACACAACTATGGCCATAACTCAGTCAGTTTTACACCTCCTGAGGTTGAATTTGACGTGGTAGTAGCTGAGAGTCATTCACACCACATACTCTGAGCGTGATATCTTGGAATATCATGAGGCTGTGCACATCATTTTCAAGGTACAACATCGTCGTTTCTCAACACAAGATGATCTTAGTCTAAAAACTCAGCTAGACTTTATATTTTTTTCTTATCTGACACATGTGGGAGCTTGAATGCAGTTGGTGTTTCAGTTGTGTTTTGCTCCTTTCACAGATTTCTGAGTCAGTAATGCTTCTGTTCATCGTTTTAAGAGCGATATGAATTTATTGATCCTCCCTGCTCTTTTGGGTTTTTTTTTTTGTTTAACTTCGATTATCTGATCCAGCAGCTCACCGGCCGTTCTGAACAGCGGGCTGTTGCACTGTACATGGCTGCATTTGTAGTTTTCTGACAGGGATCATATTCACATCCATTACGTTAAGAATGCCCTCCTACTAAATAAAATAGCTTTAGAAAGGAAATTTGCTTTGTGGCGGTGTGGAGTTTCTTTTTTGTTTTATCCGTTGTTTGTCTCTAGAGCAGCTTTTAGTGTCTACAAAACAGCTCCGGTGACATTATTGCCGTAGCAATTGCCTCAGCCATTGTTTTTCTTATTGGAGCTGTTTGGATTTGATTGGATTTTTGCACAGTCTCATGAAATTGCCCCATGCAGTATGACTGGTGAAAACATATATCCTCATATTGTTGGAGTTGAGAACACCTGCAGATCTTATTATTGATATGTTCATATGGCTCCAACGGCGCACTTGCACCTTTGAGTTATACCACTTCCTTTCTCATTTTTTATTTGTAGTTTTTTTTTTTCTTTCACACGTTTGTATTTGTCTTTCACCGTTTAGTTTGAGAAATATATCAGTTTGTCCACATGGGAATGGTTTTTATTTGTTGTTTTTTAACGGTATCCTTGTAAACACGGCGCAAATGTCTACAAACATTGACTGCACTGACAACATTGTCCCTTTTTGGCTTTAGATTATTTGGTGTAAAAATATTGACTCCAATTAAATTTACCCATTGCAATTTCATGAAAGCTGTCCAGAAAAAAAATGATGAAGTAAGAAACGATTTCCTCACAAAATGCTTTTTTCTTGTATTAATAGTTAATGTGTCGTTAAATAAAAAAATTTGTAAGCAAAACTTGTGAACAGCTTCCAACAAAAACATACGTTTGTTTACCTGCAGAAGCAGAAATGAAAATAGGTCAACAATGATGGCGTCCATGGAAGAGCCGTTTGAGATCCAGTTGAAAAAACTTTAAAACCTAAACGTAAATATACCGGTTTAGAAGACGTTTTGTTAAAGGCACCCTGCTTGATCCCCGATGTTTATTCTAGACAGCTGTTTTAGTTCTAGATCTCCCAGAGTCTACATTTGTCCGATTCCACCGTATTTGTTTACCGTCAGACTACTGCCAGCCTAATGTAGGTCAGTCACATGACTCAAACTTCCACGTTGCCTTTGGTGGACTCAACCAAGAGCTTTGTTTACATTGAGTGCAGACCTGCATTTCAGAATTGCATCTGAATATATCTGGAAAACTACTGGATTAAACTCTTTCAAGTTGCACCGTTTGATAAGATTCGGGTTTTTTATGTTTATAGTTTGCAATGAGTACCTTTATGGCAATAATATTATTAACATAATAGTTTTTAAAATGGTGTGTATAGGCTGTTCACATGAAAACACAAGGGAGGGTTTTAAAGTTGTTTTTTTTTCACTCTGGAACCCATCTTTAAAAAACATATTTCAGGGCTCCTAAAACACCGTTCCCATGTGGACACAGAGCTAAAATAATTATTTGTTAAAGTATTCCCAAAATTGTTACTGTGTGGATGGAGACTAATACCCAAAGGACCCCCCCCCCCCTCGCCAGACCACCCCCCACACACAGTTGACTTCGACGAACAGTCAAACATAAGATGGCAAGCGCTCTTCCCTGGCTGACTTAGTAAAAATGACACAAATTAATACACGCTGCTTAAACAGGACCAAGATTAATGGTTGCCTTTCGCGGCGGCTTAGATCCTCTGTCAGTCGCCGCTCGCTGCCCAGATGGAATCAACACCAATCAATGAGGCTGCCGTCTCTCACTGGATATCTGCTTACGACGTTGAGTGGTATACATCTGAATGCGCACCGTACACGCAGACACTTAAAAGGAAAAAATATTACGCTCCCTCCTTGTATTCCTGCCTCTCTCTCTTCAGTGTGTCTGTGTATAAACTGGATGGCACATCTTGTATTACATCCCGTACAGTAGGATGTTCAATCAGGTGCCACAGAGCAGCGAGGCTGATGGCTCAGTAGTGATTGGATGTTTCAATTACTGATAGTAATGCCATGGTGTAGTGAGTCATGCAGTGCAGATAGCACCATTTATTTTAATCAGGGCCGAGGAGAGAGATGGGTGTGGATGTGTCTCCCTCGTTTCAGAGTAGTTTCACATTTAGATGCAGGGGAGTGCGCTCTGTCTTTCTCGCTCTTCCCCCCCACCCCCCACCTCTCTTCGTTTTTCCTTTTAGATCACACACAAACACTTGCGCAGTCACACACACACGCATGCACACGCTCAGGTGGATTGAGAGTGGAGGAGAGGTTGCCGTGGGTAACGCGTAGCGACAAGGTAGTCTCTCGGTGAGCTATTCTAATTTATGTTAATAAACCTCGCCGTTGCCGTGAGAGACAAAGGGGCCAGAGATGAGCCTCGGTAACCCCGGCACCTTCACTGGAGGGAAAGGCTTGTATGGAGAAAAAAAAAGAAGAAGAGTGAAGAGATATTGAACTGTAGAGAAAGACACTAATACGATGATAAATTTAGCCTCACAAAGAGTTGTTCTGTACTGTGGCTGTAAAATCAAACTGTTTCCTGCTTGCAGTTTTCTGTGTCGGTGTGCGGCGTCTGCTATTTCTGTGTCAGAGGCTGTGTTGGTGGTTGGGGTTGGGGTTGGTGGGGGGGGGGAGTAGGAATTGGCAGGCGGGCTGTCTCTCAGGATTGCTGCTGCTAATTCCGTAGGGCCCAATGAGATACGGGGTGCTGCAGTTTTGGATCGCTTCCCGGGGCAGATGTGACACCGCAGGTAGCATTTAGCACAGTGGGGCCAGAGCATAAATGTTAACAGAGGTCAGCGCTCGGTCTGACCGCCTGGCAGTGCTGAAACCAGCTTTCAGAGACGGACTGGAGTCCCTGATTTGACAGCTCGGATCTTTTAACGTGGGATTCTGTGTATAAATTCGGAATGAATAACGCCTAACCTGCTGTAGATCACTCTTTGAGTTTGGGGAAAAGCAGTTTAATTTAAGAATGTATTGAGGAGCTAACAGCTAGTCAGAGCGGGCTCCTTCTGTTTTAAAACAACTCCACAAAATTTGCATGAAATCTTAGCACTTCTGGTGCAGCCTGGTGCACGTCCAGCACAAGCATTATAATAATCAAAATATCGTACCAGTGACTGAGTGAAATGTTATGAAGTTTTTGAGATTGCAGCTGCTTTAAGAGCTAACCCTGGTCCTGGCTCCACTTGGACTACCTGTGAGCTCATCAATCCAGTCTGAATTCAACTCTGTCACACAAAACGATTAATGACTAAAAGTCCCACGCTGCCTTTCATGCCAGAGTTTTAGACTGGAAATCATTTTATGTTGAGAAATGCCATTTTTGGTTAAACCTTAAAAAAAGAAACATTATGCCCAATCTCATGCAATATGTCACATAATCTCTTAGTGCTTGGAGTATGTGTTGTGGATGATTCTCGGCTGCAGCTCAGCAGCTGCAGAATTCACTGAGCTGTAGCCATCTTTGTGGAGGCTAAGGGTAACTAGCTGTGGCAGCTAGAATTGGGTTAGCTCCAAAATCCAAAACGATGATGCTCAGCTACTACCGCAGCCAATTTTAGCTCAGTGTAAGGCATGTGAATTAAAGGCATTTTAATGCTTCCTAAGATTGCTTCTCCGTGGCGGCCATCTTGAATAGTGTACAGACACTCGCTTACACAGTGGTTTATAACTAGCCTCAAAAATCTCTACAATAAAGACTGAATTCCTTCTCATATGTTTTGTCAAAAAACAACTAAGAATTTTTGATTATTTGTAAATCCTCCTGTTGAATCAGTTTTAATTATTGCCGCATGTCTTAAATCTGAATGAGACGACCAGACATTCTCAAGGAGCGAGTTTTGACTTGACATCGATGGGAAATAGGGTTATAATCTTTTTCTTTCGGTGTGAAAACTTACCCCGCTTTGACTGTTCAAAGCGTTCATGTCTGTGTCAGTAATTCAGCCAGTAACAACAACAAGGATTGATAACAGAGCGATGTCTCCGTGCTGGTTTTCCTCTCCTGTAGAAATCTGTATCCCGACCCAAAAAGAGTGAAAGCTGTGGGTTTCCTCTGCGCCTTCTGTCTGCCAGCTTGCCTTTGGCGATGTTAGTTCTGGACAGTTAACTCCCACTGAAATTATGTTAATTGCTGTCATTTTCTTTTTTCTACTTGAGCATAATCAGCAAATTATATACTTCTGTTCATTTATTACCAAGCCACTCCTAACGGGGTTTTTACCCTTCAAAGATCAAAAGTTAGGAGAGGGAGGTAGTTCGCTCCTCCGTTCTGTGTACTCATTTGTTATTTAGTGTGTCAGTTTGTCATCGCACATGTGTCGAGTTGTAATTTGTGTTTTTTTTTACGCTGTGAGTGTGATTTCTAACAGGTTGACTGCAGCAACCCAAAAATGAGCCTGTTTTTGTGAAGTTTCAGTTCTATTTGACTCTGTGCCAATCGGGTGCTTTAGTTACGCGCCTCTGAAAGGTGAAAGGGCGATAATGTTTTCACCTGTGTACGTGTAGGCGTGGGTGTGTGTTTGTCTGTCTGTCTGTTAGCAAAATACCTCATGAACCACTGGATGGATTTTATTGAAGCTTGCAGAAAGTTAGCAATGGATGTACGTCTACAGCTGGTTTACTCTTTGACTCTACCCAATTCAAGATGGCTGCCACAGCAAACTGATTTTAAAAATCCCCCAAAATGACCTGTAATTCAGTCATTTTATTGAGCTAAAATTTCATAGGTTAGTAGCTTTGACTCATTCACAACACCTCTGGGTGTTTCAGCATTGCATCGTTAGACCAAAACATCTGAAACTCCATCATTTCTCATCAAAAGATGAGCTTAATCTAAAACGATGTGGACGATATGCATTCTTTCAACAAATGCGAGACTTTTATTTGTATTCTAAATATACCAGTTTCACCTTCTTTATAGTGAAGATTATTAATCAAGTGGCGCTTTTCTCCTGGCTCCCGTAGCGATGTGCGACTCTAACACGAAAGTTATTTTTGGCCCCCCAAAAAAGAAAGAAAAACATCTTATTTCCAAATTAAAGACGTGGCATATATCTCATGTTTTGCTTCCCTGTGAAGTGACTGTTGTTTATGTGATTCCACAGGAAATTACTTGCATGTCTGCACACATAAATACAATGTGAGCACCATGTGGTTGTCTGCTGAACACAAATAGACTCCCCCTTCAATCTGCTGCATATTATCATCCTCAAAACAGGGACGCAAGGGTGTTAGTTTAAACTGATCGGACCAGAACTGTCATATAACATTAAGCTGCGTGGCAAGACATGGATTTAAAGACTTTTCTTTAAAAAAAATAAATAAATAAACAAAAAAAAAAAAGAAGAGAAAATGGGAACACATCCATCTAGTTTCGAAAATTGGAAGCTGCCGGGATGTGCAAGGTTTGATCGGAGCCCAAGAGAGTTTCAGATCCTTCCTGAGATCTGACCCCGTTCCACGCCTCGAGGTGAGCATCTCCTCTTCTTCTTCTTCTTCTTCTATTATTTTTTATTTGGCTTGCTGGCACCACGGCGCAGCCTGTTTTATTGGACATGTCCTTCAGCACCATGTTTAGCAGTCTTCCCCCCCCTAAAGACATAAAATTCCTTTATGTTCCTATTACTCGAGTTTACGAAGAGCCTCTTCGCCCGCCGCCCGCCCCACACCCCCACCCCCGCCTTCCGATAGGATCATATTGATAGATTGATATTGGGAGAGCTGTAGTGTGATAAAGGCGCGGGGGTTAAGAGCTTCTTGGATAGTTTAACCTTGATAAAACAGTTGTTTCAGTGAGGCTGATTTTGGCCCATCCGTCTTCATCCGTCAGGGCCCCGCTGAAGTATGCAAATGAAAGCAATAGAGGGAAGCGCCGTGTGCGGTTAAATGGGGCGTTGCGAATGTGCGGTGTACCGCGCCGACGGGGGTGATACTACTTACTGTCCAAATTTAGTGTGTCTTTTCTGAACCCTGCTCCCCCCGCACCCCTCCCCGTCCTGTTTTGTCTGCATTTCAGGAATATATAATGCCGGCGTCCCTTTAAAAGATTACAGCTGCAGCAGAGGCAGTTTGTGTTTTTTAAATTGTTATTTTTAATGTTTCTTTAGTTGGGTTTTAGTGCCTGCAGCCTGTTATTTGTGACTTTAACATGCAATAAAAGCATCTACATGTTGCAGCAGGTTTTATTACATGCTCTGCCCCATACATTTCAGAGTATGGCTGTTTATTGTGCTAATTAGTGAGTCTGGAGGTGTAAGGGTAATAATCTTAGTGATAATAACAGTTTATGCCTTAACACTGCTCTCCATTCACAGTTTATGTTGCTGGGGCAGCTTCATTTGCCTGATTAGTTTTGTACCTACTCAGCAGCATTAGGGATGGGGGGTTTTTTTTGGTTGTTTTTTTCCGTTGCGCGTGCTTGATTCTCTCATTTATCTCGTGTGTCGGTGTATTGATTGATTCCCCCGCTCACTCGTTATTTTGTTCTGTTCTTCACAACTCATTTTCAGAGAGAGGGGGCCAGATCCGAGGCCAGAAACAGATACCGAATCTGCTGTCTGCTGCCTGACTAGCCGCCACACACATAAAGCTGTCAGTCAGGAGCTTTGCTGCCTGCCCTTTTGTTATGGAACGCCAGCTCTGTGGGTGGGTCCTCTGGGTGATAGATGGCTCAGAGAGCCTATCGGACTGCAAGAGGCATCCATCTCTGTCCGGCGCCTGTTAAACAAGCTTGGGAAAGCAGCCACGTAGTCCTAACTACCACTGGCCCCCACTAAAAACCCCCCATTAACATTAATGAAGGATAGCTTTAAAAGTTCTTCAGTAATAGGCTCGAATTGGATTTATGAGTCAGATAGTTTGCCTGAGAGTATGTCATGAAAAGTGTCACTGGTAGATAAATGGAAATGAGCGTTTGAAACGTTTTAAGACTCAGTTTCTTCGAGGATTTCAGCTCAGCTTAGATTTTTTATTTAGTTATTTATTTATTTTTGCCCCTCAATCATTTTTTCTCTCCCAGATCTGAAATCAAGCTTTTTTGGTGGCTGCGAGGGAAAGTGAGGTGTTTGATGTTTTAAGCCACCGGAAAGATAAAGCTGCTCTTCTCACGCACACTCTCTGCCCCCTCTGCAAAAAAAAAAAGGGGGAGAAAAAAAAAAGTCACTTCCTAATACTTTTTTAAAGGCCTTTCATCCCAGTTGGCACTGGCCATTTCAATATCTTGTAACTACCACTTTACCTGTCTGCAAGGTCCCTATAGAAGGCTGATGTGAAACTGCCATTAGCCAGCCAATTCCTCAGCCACAGATTACCGTGCCAGTACGTAGTAATCACAATGTTGAAAAGGTCTGATTGCATTCCATCCAACCTACAAAGTGTGGCATAAATGGGCTTTCGAAGGTCTGCAGTCGGTTGTTGGTATGTCATCATAGTGCATTAGGACTGTCAGAAGCAAAATAGCAATTTTTGAAACCTCTCAGTGAATGTTAAAAGGATGCAGAAATACACTTGGAGCAAACCAGGCAAACAAGGCCTCGGAGAGAGCGTTCAGCCAAAGCACTTCTGTGCAAGCTGAGCTATGAACTTGCTTCCAGTGAAAAATTTTTTTTTTTACTGTGACTATTTCTAATTTGCCCTCTCTCTCTCTCTCTTCCCTCTTTTTCCTCCTTCTCGCTCCTTTCTGGCTGCTCTCTGCTCACCTCTGATGTCATTAGCGGGTGGAGGAAGGTTGAGGGGAGAGAAGAGTTGCTATTCTTAATGAATTCTGCTTTGTCTTTGCGCTCCCCTACCTAGTTAACCCCCCTGGTGCTCAAGGTGTCAAATTAGAGCAGCTGGAAAAAGGGGAGAACAAGGGGATGTGCAAGGTACATCTCACCCCAGCTCATTTCCCGTCTCTCCTTCAAATCACCCTAATACAACATAATATTCATGAATATTATCCATGTAACAACTGTGGAAAAATGGTTGGATGCACTTCACAAATTCGCTTTAATGATTAAGAAGCTGGTATGGCAGTTAATAACATGTTACTCACGCACTGCTGTGCACTGATAACCAAAAAGTAGCGCGGAATATTCACCCAGGCTGTTTTTTCTTTCATTTATATACATTTTAATCCATACGTTTACACTGCAGCATTGGTCCTTTCGCGTAAATTTCCAATAAATGATATTTTTAGCTTTAAAGCTGCAAACCCCTACTTGCCATTTGAAGATACAGTGGGGTTTTTGATGTTGTTACTCGAGCCTACAGCATCTCTTCCTCTCCTGCCTCATGTTTCCTGCTCCTGGGCTCTCTGTTCTCCTGAAGGGCTCTGGCTGCACACCCACAAACATGCATGTGCAAACATGCACGCACGTCTCTTTTGGCGCGCACAGGAGCCTTTAAATAAACCACCTCCTTCCGTTTAAAAAAAAAAAAAAAGACTCCCACAAGGAGAGGAGCATGAGCTGGGTTTAAATTGCCCAGTTTTAGCTTTTGAGACAGAGCAGAGCGATTAATGAGATGTTTGAAGGTTGGGCACCTTAAGTTCTCGTTTTTAGTTTTAGTGTTTATACGGTCAGATATTACCTCTCTGTCTCTAGATTCTAAAATGTCTACAACTGGTGTATTTGTTCTATTTTCTTTATGTAAAAAACAATTTATGAACCTCAAGTTGTAATTCAGATCTTTTAAAATGAGGTTCTGTGGAAACATTATGAACAATTATTATCTTACCTGTTGTGGGTAGCGCTTTAAACGACCTCAGTTTGGAGAAACAGAGTTTATTTCTAATCAGACTGGCGAGCTAACGGCTAGTCTGAGTGGAGCCAAAACCAAATACTACTTCAGTTCACGTAAACAGCATTTTATAACCCCTCTTGTTCTGGTTAGTTTCACAATATTCCACATTTACATAAGATTTAGAAGATATTTGCGAGAGCAGATAGCAGCACAACCACCATTTCTGGTCTAACCTGGTGGGGAAGTTCCAGCAAGAAGTTAAGGCCATTTGCTTGTCTGTCTAGTCAGAATTGAACTCTTTTTTTTTTCCAAAACTGAGGTCATTTTAAGAGCTGTCTGCAACAGGTAAAATATTAACTATTTATAATGCTAGTTCAAAAATTCTGAACTGTCACTTTAATTGCAAATAGTTGTTTGCCATTCAAAATTCTCAGTAAATGCACTAAAAACGATTTGCTTTCTGTAAAAACTTTATTATCCCCCGCTGCCAAAAGTTGAAGTCAAACATCATATTTTTGTCCGTGTTTATGTGTGCCTGTCTGTTAGTGAAATATCTCATGAACCACTGGACACATTTTAATGAAACTGACAAAGAAGTAATCATTTGATGTGCATCTACAACTGATTGCCTTTTGAAATCAATCCAGTTCAAGATGGCCACCATAGCGCATGGACATCAGCCGACACAAGATAACTCTGTGAGTCACTCACAGCACGTACTCTGGGGGGAACATGTCAGGATGTCCCATGAGATTATTTTTAAAGCTTCACCTAAACGTCTACAGCTCTTGCAAAATTACAAAATTTCTTTCATTTCTCAACAAAAGAGGATCTTAGTCTAAAACTCTAGCGTGAATGGAGGCAGGCGATGTGCGTGTCTTCAAGGAATGCTAGGCCTTCGATTAAATAAAGTAATCCATACTCGAGCAACGTTCAGACTATTTGCTTTACATTCAGAGACGCAGGGTTTGATCTGAAATATGTCGGGCTGGTAACGTTACATTTGTGATCATGATAAAATACCCAAGCCTGTAAATAGTTGTAAATAGTCCTGGAACGAATGGACGTGATCTGTGACCAGTGGACAGTGGAATAAGATGATTTGAAGGGGCTGAAAGGCTTAACCTCAGCCTGCCTCATCTATATTTGTTTTAGCTGGCCTTTCAGCAGACTGTCCGGCCGAGGTCGTGAACTCCCTGAGTGTTGGCGGACAGAGTAATCACGCTATCAGACACTTTCGCGGCTCAGTGGCAGAAAGCTTGCTGTCACCTCTGCTGCGTATAGCCGCTTGCATCTTTTGTGTTCTGCTTTTTACCAATGCTAAAATGTTTCGGGGTCAGTTTTTTTTTTTTTCCCCCTGTGAGCCTAGCAGAGTTGTTGTTGTTGTTGTCTGCTGCACTCCGGCGTCAGTGGTTGATAGTCCTGACTCAACAGAGAAGTGCCCCCCGTGGCTGTGCTTACTCACTCCTGAGCCCGGCGTTTAGTTTTCCTTGGCAGACCCAGGCCACAGCTCATTAGACTACGAGAATGTGCTTGCCTTAATTAATGATATGTAAATATCCTTGAATTGGCCACATTTGCATATTAAGAGAGATTTGTGGAATCTGTGGAGTAATATATTTTAATTAGGGATTAATTAAAAATAATGGGAATTTCATTTCGCCTGGCAGGTTGTGTTTGGTGTGAAGCGTGTGTCGGGGTTCAATCTTTGAGGCAACATGTGAGGGAAGCTCTGCTCTTTCACCCGCTGTCTGTGCTGCATACAAACATGTACCCTCCCTCACACACACACACACACACACACACACACACACACACTGGCATCACATTCCTTGAGATGCCAGAGTCTTCCCAGGGGGTCTCCACAAAGCACTGCAGCTTTGAAAAGGCAGCGAGAAGGAAGCTTGAACACCCACAATATGTTTTTGGGGATGGTCCCAGTTTGGCTCAGTTTCATCTCCTTTCATTTTTTTTTTCTTCTTGTGTAGTTGGGGAATGGCTCTCAGACACGGAACACTAGCTATGTTGGCAATTATGTTAATGGAAAGCCATTAGGCCATGATTGTGTATGAGCGAACGGGGAGCGAGGGCACGTTCTCAAGACCCAAGTCCTCGTCTGCTTTGATCCACTTCTAAGAGACTCTGCAGAAACACACTCGAACATCTCTAATTCCCCCCCGCACCCCCCACCCACCCCATAGATCTGCGGCACAGACATACAGTTTGACCGTTATGTCGAGGGTTGTTTCATTCCGGGGCTATTTGTGCTGGGTAATGATGTACTCGGTGTGTTCTTTCCTCTGACAGCCGTGAAAATAAATCTGAATAGAGACAAAGAAACCATCTGTCATCAGCACCACTAATGGCAGTGATAGCACGACCACTATCACCTCATCTCCTAGGTGGAAATCATCCCCATTACCGAGCATCAGGGCTGCTTCCTGCTTCCTGACACTCGCACACAAACAGACGGTTGCAGTCCATCTGCAAAGGAGGATTTTCTGATGGTCGTTTTTGCACAGAGCACGCACACGTGTGCCGTAAACGCCTGTTTTTCTTATAGCCCCGCTCAAAGCGGAGAGCTCCTTTTGGCATTTCTGATGTGTCGTCAGCGCGCTGATGTTATTGATCCAGGACCTTCCGAATTCATTAGGAGATCCAGCTCGGCCGCGCTGCATCTTTATTTATGTTGCTGCGCCCTCCCTGGTCTCTCGCTCCCCCTCTCTCTCTCTCTGCCTCATTCCCCGTCTGCCTTCCTCTTTCATCCTCCATGCATTATTCTTTTATTATTCTTTTACAGCTGCCTTATCGCCCGCATTTTGGTGAGGATAAGACCTGTCATCTTTGGGTCTAGTCTGGGGAGATGATGGGAGACTTCAAGGGGGAGGAGGAGGAGGTGGAGAGAAGAGGATGGCTGTAAAGAATGCCTGCTGTCCCTCTTTTTTTATCATCTGAAATGGACCGCTCTCATCTCATTTTTCTCCCCCCCCCCTCCCTCTCCACCTTGCTTCTTTCTCGTTTTCGCTGTCTCCCCCCTTCTGCTTTTTTTTGTAATGAGAATCTTTCTCTAATTGAGGGAGCTGCAGCGAGCTGGCCGAGGGCGGCGGGGTTAGATTGTGATACTGGCTACGTGACCGTTATGCTGATAGAGGTGGCGGATCAATAATTTAGGCCCTGACCTTAATGGTGGTGTTAAAACGCTTATTCTTCGGGAGTCTGGAGGCCTTAAAGGTGCAGGGGTGGATAAAAAGGCGCGGGGAGCTGGCTTGGTGAGGTGGAGGCGATGGGGGTGGGGTGGGGATGGTGGGCGAAGCAGATAAGGAGAGAGGTGAAGAAAGACGGAGAGGGAGAGTGTATTTGCAGTCAGCCTCTCAGACTGAAAGGAGGGATCATGAGTGATGTTTTTTCCTGCTTCTACATTCAGACTCTCACATTGTCACCAGCATTCATCCTCTTAGTATCCTTATGAGTGCACTAAGCTTGTTTTTTTTTTTTTTTGCGTGTTTTTAGTATCTGCTTGTAATCCGTTTTCATAAAGAAAAAAAAAAATCCTCCACCCCATTGTCACTGATGCACAGAATGCATCAGCAGACACCAGAAGTGAACAAAGACTGCAGTAACGAGTGGGTTTAATCTGGTTCCAGGCTTGTCTTGTGCCTCCTAGCTTAAGGCCATGCTCATTGAGGATTCGGACAGCCATCGATTTGATTCTGAGGGACATTAACGTCACAGCCTCATGCGTCTCTCTGAGTCTCCGACTCTCATTCCCTGCTGGCAGGATGCGACCATCCCAGCTCCCCCCACCCTCTGCTCCTCCTCACCCGCCCTGCCACCCTTAGGGGATGATATATTAGATATAACCAATTCAATTTTATGCAGCCAGGACAGACGCCCTGGGGACATAAACACACACATTTTTAATACACTCCTCACCAGGAAGCCCAATGTGCCAGAGCCTGCGGCTGCCCTGGGTCTCTTCTCAGACTCAATTATTAATGTAACGGCCGTAGTGGCTTAATTAAATAATAAAGAAGAGCTCACTGCAAAGGAATGGACCAAGGACGAGTCAGAGAGGAGGAGAGATCGCTGAAAAAGTGTGATTTTTAAAATATACGAGCAACAGAACTGTCTTACAGCGATCCAGTTGTGGCATATCCCATTCAAATTGTTCAGTCTCGTAATGAGTTATTTTTTTAAAAAAAGGTGTTTCGTCAAAATAAATCACTCGAAAGAGAGGTGTGGGCATTTGGCTCAAGACTTGATCTGCTCATAAATCAGCCGTCTAGAGAGTCGGGTCAAACGGGGGCTCGCGATTCCTCAGCTACGTAAAAAAGACTGATTTCCTCACATTATGGATTCCTGCCACCTCGAGGGCGAGCTAAAGGAAGTACTCTGTCTCCAACGTGATGAAATGTGGCGTTATCTTTTACTTTGTTTCATTAGATTCACTGGAGATTACACACTCCCCTCAAAGACTAGATTTCCCTGCTCTCTAAGATGAGACATCCTCCAGCCTCGGGGCAAAAAAATATATATTTCCAAGCTCCCATCCCCAGCCCCCCGTTTTCTCTGGGTTCATGTCAGTTTTAACTCCCAATTAATTATTCAAAATCTTTTTGAAATGCAGGGTTACATTTTGAGTGGCTTGTTCAAAGGCAAAAGCAGTTTTTTTTTCTCCTTTTTTTTTTTTCTCACCAACGGCAAATAAGCTCTGCCATTAGATTGAAAAATAGGCCCATTGTGTGTGTTGACTTGGTGGCTTACTGCGATGAAGGATTGCGACAAACTGGAGTGTTTAAATTGGCGAATTGAAATTAATGCCCTCTCAAAGCCAGGCTTGCTGACGATACATTAAAGCCAATACTCCGGCGTGGTCGAAGCAAATGTTTGTTTATATACATGAAAAACACTCGGAGAGAATGAAATGATTGAATTTCGCCCAAGTAAACACTTCTGTTAAGGAGAAAAGGAACGAACCGTAATGCAGCGAGGTGTGGGTTTCAGACATGTGTCATTTATGCCTTTTTGTTTTTGGTTATTCTTATATCACTTCCCACTATTTTTGCCTGCTGAGACATTGAGACGCTTTCAAAGGTCAGGCCTCAAGTCTGTCTTGTCACATCTCTTATTCAAGCAGGTTTTATTTATTCATGCCACTTTTTGATTTTAATAATTTAATGCAATGAAATGTTTCTTTCATAAAGCAATAAAGTGCTCGCAAGGAGTGTTGACTCTTAAAAAAAACGGTTTATGGAGGTTTTTTTTTCTTTAATAAGTGTTGTTGTCAGTAGAAGCCGTAATGCGTATCGATTAAAATTATCTCTCACTTTCTCTGCAGCCTGATGACCTCTTAGACGCCGAGCGAGGGGCGTATAAGAGGCTCCTTTCTTTTTTTTTTTTTCTACTTTTCTTTTTCCTTTAGAATTTACTGCCAGTGGCTGAGAGTGGTATTTATTTTCCTCACACTCCGCTCTGCTATCCTGGAGTTGGCAGAGTGATTTTGTAGAATAGAAACATTATAGACTGTTAGTGTCAAAGTGTTAAATGTGATGTATAGAGCCAGGGGTTTCAAAGGGAGGAGGAGGAGGAGGAGGAGGAGGTGGCGGTAAGGGTGGTGGGTGGGGTGGTGGTGGGGGGGTTGAGGTGGAGGCGGTAAGGAGGTGAGCACTGCCAGCCATGACTGGAGCAAGGTGCTCATGGGAGAGAGGAGCCATCCACCATGTGAGGGATGGCGGGGTAATGTGGCGGGAGGTAATGGCTTTTCTCAGTCCGCTGAAACAGAGGGGAGATCATTAGAGGCTGCCTCGGCGCTCAGCGCAGTCCGTTTACCCCGACTCTGCCGGCGCCTCCTGTCAGAGCAAAGCTGTGGAGATATTCACTGTATTTGTCTGTCTGTTTTTCCGCGGCGCCGGCAGCGTAACTCCAAAGAGAATAGAGTGTTTGATTATTATTTTGGGCCTTTCCTACCAGGATGGATAGACGGTGACACTTTGGCTTACAGCAGCACTCAGATATTTCTTTGGCAAATGCTTCTCCGGCTCTGAAATCTAATAAAAGACAAAACTTGTTGACTTTAACTTTGCTTAAACGAGCAAGCGGCTTGGTTGTTAGGGATTAAATAAGGGATTAAAAGTCGTTGAGATCTGATAGTAGTTGAAAGTAATTACAAGTGTGTTTTATCTTGTGAATGTGTAATTAAAAATATCTGAAGATGTTGATTTAATGTGTTACAAACTGCTGCACAACCTATTTCTTAATAGTCAAAAACTTCAAATAGATAGCTTTAAAAGACAAAATAATGACTCTCTGATCCTGTGGCTAAATAAAAAAAACAACTTCTTTTGTTTTTAGCTCGTTTGTGTTTGGTTTGGATCTTTTTTTGTTTCTAATCCATTAGACTGCTTTACATTCGGCTTTAGTCCAAACATCTTATTTTGAAATGCCGATTCTGATCAAAGTTTTGCTGAATCTTTCCAAATGCCTGCCTGTCTTTTATGAAACTGGGGACTGCGAGTAAAGAAAGAGATGACATACCTTTTGCGAGCTTTTTGTGAAATGTGTGAAATAAAGGTGTGCTCGTCACAACCGGTTAACAGCACTTTGAGCTGGCGGTCGATTTTTGCCCCGGTGAGCCTCCACTCCGCCGTGACAGAGAAGATTGGACGTCATTAAGGCCTACACTCCTTCCGCCATCCGTGGGTGTGTGAAAATGGGCTCTTTGGCTGCCAAAAGTGTGGCCTGTTATTATGTATCTCCATCATTCCTGTGAATTCTAACAAAAAAAAGGGAGACTTACAGCCCAGACGACCAGAGCTGCGTGTTCATCTTTTTCTGTAATTTACCTGCACTGTCGTGGTTTTTTTTTTTTTTC
Source organism: Kryptolebias marmoratus (assembly GCF_001649575.2). Taxonomy (NCBI): domain Eukaryota; kingdom Metazoa; phylum Chordata; class Actinopteri; order Cyprinodontiformes; family Rivulidae; genus Kryptolebias; species Kryptolebias marmoratus. The sequence continues at coordinate 11,212,368 of NC_051449.1, read as the reverse complement.
TTCTTCTTTTTTATCCCAGATGTTTTTTTATGTCAGCTTTTTCTTGCCTCTCTGTGTTCGCTCAAGATTGTTGAGTGAGTCACATCCCTAACAAGAAGACACATTGTCAAGACTGCAAGCTGTACCAGAAAAAAAAAAAAAAAAAACAGCTTCTGAGAAATATGATTGCTGCAGTAAAATGGACCAATTATACCCCATTGACAACCTTCAAAACCCACTTTTATTGGCCGATTCAGCCAAATAAAATTTTACGGCAGGAGCTGAACAGGACGCTGTCATTTTTGCATAGCTTTTCCAAGCTTAGCCTTTATATGATCCCCGTTATTACACCTCAGTGACATTTAAACTTTATTGAACAAGACTTTAAAATCTGTATGCAGTCTATAAAACCAGAATTTATTTCTTTCAGATGGGAGGAAGGTCCTTCAGTAGTTCAGCGCCGGCTGGAACAGACCAGCATGGTTCTGCTGGATTTAGAAGTTTATTTTAAAACTTTTATGTCCAATTTAAAAATTTATTTTGCCCAATTTCCCACAATTAACGACAGATCCAAGGACCAGTAAAAACTCTGGAAGATATCAAAACTTAGTGAATGCATAAAAATGTCTCCCTCTGTCACTGACTTACATAACACAGTTTAAATTTAGGATACAGCAAACAGTCATTAAAGGTACTCATCGCAAAGCATGAAAATAAACATGAAAAGGTTTGCATGAACTAGATCAAATGGTGCAGCTTGGATGAGTTAGCACCAGTAGTTTCTTGAACGCATATCTGAAATGTGGGTCCACGCTCAATGTAAACAAAGCTCTGAATTCGCCATAAACCACATAGACACTTGAGTCACATGATTGATCTACATGAGGCTGGTTGTATCCTGTGTAGGTAAACAAATATGGCTGCTAAGTGTACGCTTTATCCTAATTTCATTCACTTCGGCTATTTTTGCAAGTAAACAAACTCACGTGGTAGTTAGCATCTGGTCACAAAATTTGCTTACAAGTTCTTAATTTAGGGACATGTTAACCTCTGATATAAGAAAAGCACTTTGCGGATTTTGTTGCCTGAATGTGTCTTCATTTGCTATAATATTTTAATTTATGGTTAAATTTTCACCAAAGCTGTAGTAGTATCTTTATCAGTCATTAACATCCTGTGAATACAGTTAAAAGTCAAAGGTTAGACCTGAAAAAAGAGGGATCACTTCAAATGAACGGAAGATGATTGGTGTTGGAATTAAAGAGCGACTTGAAGACTGGGTCCAAATTCTAATAATCAATGGTGCCAATTTCTTCAGCTCTATTTTGGTAGATTAAAGCGAGAAAATGTGTTTCCTCGACAGCTACCGGAGAAAACCTGAAGCAGAAAAGGGACGGGCTCCGGTAGAGAAAAGGTCCTGCCCCCCTCCTCTGTGTAATTAAAAAGGGGTGTCTGTCAGGGGCTGCTGCTGCTTTGTGTGGCCCCATATGTTTGGGCGCTGATACAGGGAGGATTATTCTGTTTGGAAGCCTGATAACAGCCTGTTTATAACCTTGGCACAGACTGCAGCCTAATCTGGCAGCAGCACATCTCTCCCCACCTCCAACCTCCCAAATTTTCACAGAAAAAAAAAACAAACAAACAAAAAAAACATATTGGAGATTTCTCTCCGCTAGCTGGGGGAAATCGTAACCCTCCCCAAAAGAGTCAAGCATATATCTCTAACAGGCACAGCGCCACCTAAATATAAGCTGGCGATGTTTACCTGTGGTGCTGACTGCAAGTTTGAACGCCATTCTTCCACCATTTTTTTTTTTTTTTTTTTTGTCGGCTGATTGTTTTTCAGCATGCGTTCAGCAAGGAGCGCAGATAATACATCCGTTCCTGAATGTATCTGTCATTCTTCTTTCAAGGTTCGAGTTGCGCACGCTCAACTTTTCCTTCCTGTTTTAGATGTCAGCGCTCCTTTTGTTGGAAACTTTCTTTTTTTTTTTAATCTGCAGGCAGATTAATTCAATCTTTTGTTCTCGAAGTATATTGCCATCGTGCTGCTTTTCACATGACTGAGTGTGTCGTGATTTCTATTCTACTACTGAAAACCGCTTTGTGGTTTGAGGTCCTTTGTGCTTTTAGAATAGCACTCCAAACTAGACTAATTGCCACATGACTGACTTTATGAAATTAGCAGAGCCCTTTTGTTATTGCCCAGTATGGAGGCCATATTCTTCAAATTTTATGCAAAAAAAATCCCCACTGGTTTGTGCCTTAATATAATTATGATAAAAGATGGTCAGAGGTAGTTAGCAACTGAGTGTTTTTACTGCAGCTTGCATTTTACAATACTTCATATTCTATCCAAACAGGGGCTGATTACTAAATGGGCCCCCTGGGGCCCAAGGAGTCTGGGGGCCGCACCATTATCCCAGTTACAGAATTGGTCCCAGAAGGAAACACAAAACAACTAAAATAAGACACAAATGTGAATGAAATGAAGAAAAGTAAGAAAAGGGCCAAAATGATAATAAAACATTCAAAATAAGGTCATTAGTGGAAAAAATAGATGCAAATTCACAAGAAAGAAACATAGAATGGCCACTAAGAAAAGCAAAAATGAATAAAATGTGGCAGAAAATGGCCAAAACTAAAAGTAAATGAGCGCTAAGAGATTAAAAATGACTGCTGTGAGGGTAAACAACCACCAAATAGCTGAAAAACGACCAACAAGAGAGACCAAACCAAAGTAGGAAGACTATAACAATTGCAAAAGGAAATGACCATGAAATGTAAAAGAAAAGTCCAACTTTAGACTGAGCACAACCGCAAAAAATGGAATATAACTTGAACGAAACACAAAGGGACCAAATTAGCGCACAAAACTTAGAAGGTACTCAAGACAATTTCATGAAGACCAGTTAAAAATGTTCATAAAGTAAGAAACAAGATCCACACTATTTACTTTCTCATATTGATGGTTCATATTTTCAAATTAAAAGTTTGAAAGCAAAATTTGCGAACATCTGCCCGAACAGAACATCCACCCCTTTTATTTGTTAAACAGCAGAGTGAATGAAAATAGGTCAACAATGGAGACTTCCATGGAAGAGCTGATCAAGAAGTTGGGACAGTTTTTATATATATATATATATATATATATATATATATATATATATATATATATATATATATATATATATACTCAGATTTGTTGAATAAAGTATGCAAATAAAAGTGCTTTGTTTACGTTGAGCGCATACCTGCATTTTAGAATTCCAATACATCTGGAAAGTTACTGGAGTAAACTTTTTCAAACTGCACCATTTGATAAAGTTCAGGTGTATCTTTGATGTCGTTCAGGATAACCTTTTTTATCTTTAATTTCATAGTTTACAATGAGTACCTTTAATATAAGTTAGAAGGCAACATGGCAATATGGAAAATGACCACATAGAGAACCAAAATGACTCCAAATAGATACAACTTGACAGAAAAAACAGAACAAATCAAGAAGGGAATCAAAATGGGCTTATAAAGAGATGTAAAATGACCAAAGAACTGTAAAAAAATGATCAAATATGGACAAAAAAATGGAAAAAGGAAAGAAAACTGTAAAGAAAGCAGCAAAAAGGAACCAAATATTTGGTTTGTATTTTTACATTTTGTCCTTGCACACAGCTGTGCATGGGTAATATATATTTATATGGTAACCACTTCTGGTTAAAGTTTTATTTGTAAAAATGTAAAAGAAAACTTGAATGTAACTTGAAACTATTTAAATGTAAATCCAGATTCGCTAATATCATATACTTTTGACAGGGCCGTAATAAATGTTTTTCATAAGGAAACCAGCCTCTGCAATTTGCTAAATGCTGGGATTTCACTTGTAATGGAGTATTTTTACACCTAAGTGCTGCTGCATTTATTTAAGTGAATGATCTGAAAACTTCTTCCCCCAGTGGCGGTGACTAAGTATGATTACGTGCGACAGTATATTTGCTTCTTTTTTTTTTCTCCCGCTCCTTTCAGTCGGGGAACAAAGCTCCTCGCCCACATCCTGAGCCGCATAATCCGTCGCACGTCTCACCTTAAATGTTCGCGTTAATAAGAGGGTTCCAGCCTCGCTGATGAGTTACCGGGGTGCTGAATAACAGCCTCGCGCGGTAATGCACTGTTTGCGAGGACCCTTAACCAGCACACTGCGGGGAAAAGGCAGTGCTCGGAGTGGCAGGCAAAGAGAACTGTCAACCTGTCACATTTCTCCCTCCTCTTCCCCCTGATAAATTAAAGTTACACAGTGTGCGTGTTGTAGCAGCGGAAGGCTGTGCGGAAAGCCTGGCTCCTCAGGTCTCAGGAGATAGCTGGCAACTAGGTCAGACTGATAATGTAATCCGCTGACTGGATCCTCAGCCCAGTACACCCCGAGTAGAAAAAAAAAAGAACATGACAGGAAAAAAAAATGTACAGAAAATATCAACTTTTATTATGCACATTACCTTACTGGTTCCAGTTAATCGGGTTTCTAAAGGACTTGTGTCTGTGCAGGTTATTGTGAAGGAGTGCTCAGATGTCTTACAGTACACCCGACTGCACCCACCTGATTATTCGAAAAGCCTCATCCATGCCAATCAACATCACACTTTTCACCAGGGAATCTCATTCACCCAGATTCAGATTTTTTTTTTTTCTTTTTTTTTGCATTTTATCTTCGCGCCTCATCCTGCTCGGCAACAAAACAGCGCCGCGTGGGTCTGCAGGGAGAAAGCGACGAGAATAAGTTCCTGCATCAGCAAGGTGCGTTTTCATTCCCGTGCTGTACTCAGGAGAGGCTCGGTGGGCCCCGCTGTGACAACTCTGCCTCCCCGCAGGTGTGGAAATGAAACGGGGCCTATAAATAGCCCAGCCAGCTGGGAGTGGAGAGCTGAGAGAGCCGGGGAATGGGGGGGTGGGGAGGGGGGGTGGAAAGCGGTCCAGCTGGGGATGCAGGTGTGTGTGGAAGCTGACGGTCAGAATACGACTGTTGTCTCACCCAGGGGGCCGAAGATGGTGGTGGGGGAGGGGGGTGATGCTGCAGCACGATCCAGTTTTAAAAGTCCAGAACTTCGACGTGATGCTTACTGCACACATCAGGTCTTGCGGATACCATACATCCGATCTGACCTGTTAGTGAATACCACTTTAGGTCCGGAAAAAACACAACTAGCTCAATTTTAAAATAGTTACGTGGCAGTAATTGATACGGCAGCACAATCTCTCGCGTCAGTGTGGATAAAATAAGCTCAGCTTTTTCAGAAAAATTAACAATTTCCCTAAAACTGATCATTCTTCCTGTTCTTATGTAACAAATTGATACTCCTATGTGATGAGGTGAAAATTAGAAAGTGAGGTGGCTCACGTGGATGTAAAAAACATATCTGATGTGAAAGAAAGGTTTTGAAAAATATAATGAAATTAGGAGATACTTCACTTTTAAAACAGATTATGGCAATCAGAGATTACTGAAAATCAAATAACAGGTAAAAAATGTCCCCTTTTGGCAATTTTTTTGTCATTTTAGGTTACAAAATAGTATACAAATGATTTCCTTCTAGCTTGGCGTTCTCCTTTCAGAAACATCCCTGATGCAGGAAGATATTTGACGCTGTTTCCATGGTTACGATGTTCTGACCGCGGCTGTGCCGAGGACAGTGGATCTTCTTCTTCAGTGGATCTTTCAGTCCATCTTCTTCTCAGTTTCCCGTCTGCACCGAAGGAGCCAAATCAGACGGAGCGAATGTCCAAAAGCTCTTTTTAAATCTTTGTGCGGCAGCGGCAAATATCCCTGCAACACAGAGCAACAAACGGGATTTATTATTGATGATTATATTTTTTAAATGCGCGGCATGCAAGCTCGGTCTTACATTACACCGCCTTGTTATAGACTTGAGTCCAACATCTGCGCAAGTGCTGCTGGTTGTCTGAGTGGCTGAAGTGAGTGCGGCGTCTCGGCTCAGATAACCAAAGAGTGTCAACAAGCTGCACGAGTGAAAACATGCAGCCTGACTCCACTTCTCACGCACACCGCGTCATTAGAGACCAAAACGCAGACAGCACCTTTAGTTTTGGTCCTTCTCACTTGTTTAATGCTTTATGACTCCTTTCTTTCTGTGCTTTGATTTAACACTTAGCTTATTTCCCACTCAGACCAGAGCCCTGACCCCGCCCTGTTTTTTGCTAATTAATCGCCACGGCTAATCGCCCGTAGCAGACTCGGAAATGGCTATTCTTCAGCTAATTTTACAGATATTCAGTTGAAATTTGGTGTGGTAGTATATGAGAATCTTTCCTAACGCATACTCTGAGTGCGAATGAATTGTGAGGTCAATCCTGCCAGTCTGTTAGCAAAATATCTCATGAACTGGTGCACTGATTTTAACAAAACTCTGAGCAATTCATCACTGGATGGACGTCTAGAACTGATTAACTTTGGGAGTCAGTCCAGTTTCAGCCAACTGACCTTAGCGTATACAAAAATGGCCATAACTCAGTTAGTTTCACATGTACTGAGCTAAAATCGGACGTGGTAGTAGCTGAGAGTCAGCTCCAACACGGACTCTGAGCACTAAAAGAGCTCTTGAAATACTGCATGCGATCATGCATAATGTTACTGTCAAGATTTCATGATGTGTAACGAAGGCAAGGCTTTAAAAATCTCTAGATTTAGGTTGGTGAAGGCAGCGATGGTTCTGAATTAACAACATCAACTCTGAGTCAAACACTGGTTAAACATTTACCAGTAGCCTTGTGCCCAACACATATCTCAGATTTCAGTGGGTTGTTATCGTTTCTGGCTCGTTCTCCCGCCGCACCGGCCTATCTGTGCGGCACGTCGCTTAGTTTCCTTTTAATTAGAGCCGTGCTGTCTTTATTTTCTTAGTCGAGCTTCGGCTTATATGGCAGGAAACTCTTGCTTTCATTTCCAACGGATGACTTCATATGGTTTTCATGTAAATGACATCCAGCACTTGCACACTGGGGCGTGCATTAATGCATTAATTCCTCGGTACTATGTGCTTTTTTTTTTTTTTCTTCTTTTTTTGTAGCTGGAGGCAAAATGACACATTCTCATCAAAAACACATTCCCCCACTTACAGTTCCACTCCACTCAGACTCGCACACACATTTCGACGCTGACTGACAGCAGGAGCTCTTTCTGACCCAGTATTCTGCTACAGTGGGACGATCCCACAGGCCTGTGATTAATGACATGGGCTTTATCCGCTAGTAGAGTGGTAGGCCTGCCAGCCAGGCCACTTAGACTGCTTGGACCACTACCTCCGCTGTAAACACTCTCTCCTTGTCTGCCTCCGTGTTCCTACGTCTCACTCTCGCCGCCTGCGGACTCTGCGTTGTCATCTTCATCGCCGTGGCTCCAAATGGCTATTCCAAGTTCCCTCCACCACAAACAGAGGACAAACGTCCCCGTGAACTTTGTGCCCTCTCGTGACAAACATTTGTCTAACATTATTTGCATTCTTTTTTGCATCAAGACAGGTAAAAAAAGTGCTTCTCTTTGTCTTATAAGTGCCATGTTTTGTTTATGCAAAACCGTCGGCACTTAATCTTTTATTCAAAGCAAACAATCATCGATAACCCGAGTTATTAGGAGTCTTGAACAAAATTGATGGTGGAGGCAGGAAATGGCTCTTATTGTGAAAGCGTCCAAACAACTCACTTCAGTAACCAGTCGTACTTATCTTAACTTGTCAAAGCATCCTCATGAAAGCTCAATTTGATTTTATCGTGAAGCAGATCTCTCAACAGCTACTATAATAATAGCACATTTAAACCTTTTTAAACATTTAGACACTTTCAGCCGGTTTTCAAATCTCTACTTTAACAAACTCTTGAGTCCAAATACAGTTCATAAGTCAAGGAATGAAATGTTGATTGAGTTGCTAAAGAAAAAGGTTGGTCAGTGATTAATCCATAAGATACAAACTATATAAACCCTTTTAATGTGTCCATTTGTTGATTTTCCTGTTTCATTGTCATAAACAGGTTGTCTTCAAGTTTAGGATTGTTGGTTTTAAAAAAAATATGTGATTGCTTCTCATTCTGAAACTAAATTTAACTCCAAAACAATATATGGTCTGTTTCTTTGTAAATGAACTATTAATTACTGGATTTTTAAAAGCTAAAATGCCAAATATTTGCTAAATCAATTACCTTAACTGTGAAGCGTTTCTGTTTTTCATCCAAGTTAACTTCACATTTTCATATACAGACTTTCAGTCAGGTGTAACAAACGTTTCCATGCATTTTTCACTATTTTCTGACATTTTATGGGCAAAAACAACTGTTTATCAATTATAATTAATGTGAAGAATAATTGACAGAAGTATCTGTTAACTGCAGCCCAGGACCAGTCATTTCTTCAAACATATAACAAGCTTTCTGCATCCTAATTGGTACTTAATTTTAATGCGCAGCAACAAAGTATACTTCAGGTGTGAGGCATAAATGTACTGATTATGCAAATTAACCCCACAATGATTTTTGTTTATTGGCGTATTAATGTGGGAGCATCAGTTGAGGCTGTTACAAACTGAGGTGGAGGCAATTTAACAACTTCTTAACTTTGTATCGGGGCTTTTATTCAGTAAAATATCTGTTCAGTTTTATGTTTAAGATGTGTTTATTGAGTGGAAATCCTAAGTTGGGCAATTACGCTTTTTATAAACTTCTGTTTGATAAAATAATGAAACATTTACCCCTTAAATGTAGCTTGAAGTGTGTGGAAATTCAATAAGATGCCTCAGAATTGTATGGTTAGTGTTTCTGGAGCTGTAACCCTGATGTGATACGACATTTTGCGAACCCCCGCCACACTGACAGGCAATAAACTGATATTTTTATCTTTGCGTGGTTTGTCACAGGACAACAAACGTGTCTCTTGTATTTTTGTGGGGTGTGATCTGAGCTTGTGGAAGGATTCGGGGCTTCTGCTGTTCCTGAAAGAGGATGATGGAAACTGAAGAAGCTGCCACTGGCTTAGCATAAAACCTTTCAAATTACTCCTCTAAATGAAGACCTTGATATTAACATTTATCACAGCAGACGTTATCTGTTAGCTCAGACATTTAGTCAGTGATGTCACGCTTGCTCAATGCACGGATAATGTATGTACACACAGATGCTCCGATTAGGTTTTATCTATATATAGAGAGGGGAATAGGATCATATCTATTTAGAGAAGTCATATGGCTAACATCATTATCGTGCCTTTTAAAGCACTCAGTGACCACTTGTTCTACAGAGAGAAGCATTGTCATCATGGAGGATATTGTTCCCAGCGGATAAGATATGTATCATTGGATAATCTAAGTAGCCACTCCGAATCTTTTTAATTGTACGAAACGTACGGACCTGATCATGTGGCTGTAAATAAAAACTTGCTGGTAACAGTAGCATACCAGCAGTTCAGAAGTGTTTGCTTCTGAACTTAATGGGTGTAGTTTAGTTCCACGGTGAGCCTGGTTTAACCCTCCTGTGTGAAATTCGTGTTCGCTTGTTGTTGAGAGAAGCTGAGCACAGCGAAGCAGAACCACGAGCACTCCTGTCTATGAGCGGCCATATGGCGAGTTGTCCTTGCATGCTAGCTTAAGGGAGCCTTTCTCCCCGAGATGGAGCCGTTCTGTTCAGCGGTGAATGCAGTTCAGCCCATTTTATGCCTATTAAAGCCTGCCTCCATCACCTATCTGTGTGGACCCACAGGTCCCGGGAAGACCTGAGTGGTCTCTGTCACAAAGTCTCTGCCTCCCCACTCGTCGAAAAGCCCACCCTTCTTCTCGTGCAGCCCTGCGCTGTGCCTCCAGATGTAGCTTAATTTACTGCGACTCTGCTAATTGCTGTAATTAAGGATTAATTACTGTTAATTACCTTCGCATAAACTCATCAACAGTCAAAGAGCGGGGCCTTATGAAATGTGCCACGCGCAGGAACACACACCGCGGGGACTTGAGGGGGATTGTTTTACTGGACCTCTTGTTTCATGGTTTGTCCTGCTGCGTTGGGAGGACTTGTCGGACAACAGTTAGGGCAGGACATTAACTATTATGGACGATGTCCTCTTGGCTCTTGACGCTTCACACATCACCTCCTCGCCAACTGTTGTCCAGGACAGCATCCCTATGCTGGCTGTCATTTGATTACAGGCTGCCATTCACTTACTAAAAGTAGACAACCTTTTTTACTTAATAACATCCCAACATTTAGGCTGTAAGTTGCAGTATATGCTTCCTGGTTTATATCATACCATTAACGACTGGACAGAATTTGGACCCCTTAGATTAATAAAACTAGAATTGGTTTAAAGCTCATTTTAAGCTGCGTTTGTAGGATTTTTAAAGACCAAAGTTTATCTTCCCGTTTGTTTTTCTGCCCTGTGTGCTGTTATAAATCAGAGACACTGGTAGACACTAGTAGACAGCAGAAAACAATGTTTTTTTATCACTAACTAAATGTTTGTGTGCTGCTACAATGGAGGCAGATAGAAACTGGAGGTGAAATCACAAAGAGAAAGGCAAAAAACTCCTTCACCAGATCCATGAAAGACGTTGTTGATTGTGGCACTGTGCCAGAAATGGGAAGAAAATTAGCATTCCCACCTGGGTGTCATGTTTCCATCAGTCCATAAATACCCGTGACTACTGTAGAGTCCTTTGACCTCAGCGTGAACGCTGGTTGAACATTTTTTCACTGAAGACAAAAGCCAGATGTTAGTCGGTTTCCACTGTTTGTCTCATGTTAAAGTGGCCGAAGAGAAAAATGTCAGTGTTCTTTAAGAAAGGTGAGTTGCTAAGTACTTTATTGGAAATCGTGCCAAGATATTAAACAGGGGTTTTTGTAAGAAACACAGCACTTATTACATGCTTTGACATCACGAGGACTCGTTTCTTTGGCGCCTTACCTCTCGCTTCAGAACGAAGATTAGTCTGATTAGTGGATGGATGGATGCTTGCATAAATACTGAATAATGAGAGCAACATTTGGGGAGCGTTTCAGTCCCAAGGGCTATAATCATTTAGTTTAAACAATCAAAAACAGTCATACACTGGACTGGACAATAAATCGTTCAGCCAGCTATAGTTAAAAGCTGCAACATTTTGATTTTAAAGCATGTGGTTCTATAAGCATAATGACTGACCTACAGACCCATTTTAGTGCAAGAGTTTTCTCAAACTTTTTTTTTTATAATTATTTTGGTTTACTAACATTAAGAGCCGGAGGGAGATCGCTTAAGGGGCCCCTTCTGACTCTCAGGTCGTATTTTTTTGTTCATGTGAGTTAAAAAAGAAAGGTTCAACCGTCACAATCGCCACCTTTTTTTTTTTTTTTAATCTTCATGCACCTGCCTACTTACTGAAGGGAGCTTTAATGGCAGATTGTATGTCTTGCAGAATAATACCATCTTTGGTTTGAAATCCCAGAGTGTTTTCTGTCTGCTTTTCTCACCTCTCCACCGTCTTATGAAGACAAACATGCCTAAAAATATGCTTCAAATTCCCAGTCCCTCTCCAGGTTTCTGAAGAGTTTCCAGTCCTTTGTTTACTTTGTGTTTGCCTTTCCACGGTCCGCTCTCCGTAGAGATGTCTTTGTCTCTGTTTCCTGTCTCCAAGCTTGTGACTACTCCTCAGCTGCTCCCGGGTCCAGCCTGGAGCTGGTAGAAATGCAGGAGTGGAGCACAAGTTTGATTTAATCAGTGAGATATATATGTTAAGATAACTTAAGAAAGTCTGACATCCAGGGGGCTAATGCATTGCCTATTTGGAATAATGAATTATTTTAATGAAGGCTTTTAAATTGGAGTGTTTCTGTGTTGGTGGCAGGGCGGTGCTCTGAATGGTCCTCTCCTCTGGCGCTGGCTGCCTCATTATCAGGCCAGCCCCTCAGGCCTCAAACTGGCCTGCTTAAGCCTCCGATGATGACGATAATTACCGTTATTAGGAGTAGCTGCAGGGGGAACTTGTTCTGAAAAACACCAAGCTGAGTTCTTCCCTCGGTTGCCGCCGCCACGAGAAACTGACGATCGCCAGTTGGAGAAAGCCAGAGAGGGAAAGAGACAGAGAAAGAGATGGAAAAAAAAAAAAAACGAAAAGGAGGGGATGAGGGGAGCGGCCACCAAATCCGCCTAATGTGACGCCTGTCAGCTCGTCTCCCACCAGCTGTCACCTCCCAAATGCACTGGGGTTCATTTTTTTAATTGACACCTCGCTTTCCTATTCCATTTCTATTTTTCGCCTTTCATTCTCCCTCCATCACTCTCTTCCCTTCCCAGCCTGTACCATCCACATCTCCTCATCTCTGTCTGTCTCTCTAGTATTTCTTTGGTGCTTTCTCCTTGTCCTTGGTAATCCCCATCCCCCCACCCGGTGTCAGATACAACACTTCAACTCTGCCCCCTTTCTGCACATGATACTCAGATGGCTGATAAAACATAAAGCTGCTTTAGAGTTATTTTATGACTACGCCCTTGTGTACCGAAGCCGTACCGCTTCCCATTATCTGGTGATGGAGAGAACATTTTGGGCCTGGAAAAAGTTTGGTCACAAATCTTGATTCGAGTTCGCAAAACATTTAGACAACCCAACACTTTTCATCAGGTCCGCTGATTGTGAACGATGGGATTTCGTAATGATGCGGCAACATGCTGCAATCTATAAATCTTGTTTTATTGGTGTTTGGAGCGCGGAGTATTGAAAGTTGTCACGCTTGAAGGCTGAGATCTGCGGACCTATAGAGCCGGGACGATGGTTGTGTTCCTTTTTTACTGCAACGTTATTCAGACCACGTCGAGTATTTAGCATGTTCTGACTACCTTAATCTGAAAAACGTCATATTAGTGCACAATAATCAAACTTGTATTACCTGCATCTGTACCTTGTGATCAAACTATCACTTCCTACACAAGTCAACAACAGATCTGGTAACATGTTGCTGCTTTACAACTCAAGATATAAGCAGCTTTGATCTGCAATTTTTTAGGAACCCAGTCACTTCTTTTAGGCTTGTTTTCTAGGTTGCTTGTTGTTGTCACAATATGAGATAACATCAGATCCAGCAGCAGAGTCAGGGCAGAAGAGAGTGGCGGTGGGCATAACTTTTCGTTTGTGAGAGATGCCCATATAGAGCTTTTTTAGTATATAATGAAGTATTTGGTTGGGCGATGACATTGCAGTGGCTTAGGGGGATGTGACTTGTTACTCAGATTATGCTCTCCATTATGAAAACAGGAATGTGAATGGACTTTGACTCATGTACACACTTTAATCTTAGTACTTTCTTCTTTAAATTAGGCCCAGTGGTTAGATAATCGCCTTAAATACAAACGTAGCCACGATTACTGGTGAAAATTGCCAAGTTTGTTGACAGTCTTGAGTCTTGAGGTTCATTTTTCATCCAGAAGGGTTAAGTATGAGCTTCTGTTTTTTTGTTGTTACGTTTTGTTTTTTGTTTGTAGCTTTATTTTATAGTACACAGTGTAATACCTTTGTGTTTGGTGTTGTAATTTGGACAAAAACAGATTTTCGTTTAGAAATTTGAAAGATTTCAGACTTTGAATGAGCAGCTTCTGCCCTAAAATTTCAGTTTTGAATCTATCGAATTTAAAAAACTAAACTTACAGATAAACAATACTCAGAAAACAAACAAAGCAAGCTGCAGTGTACTGCTCAGAAGCTGAATGAAGTATTTGTCTTACATTTACCAATGAATTTTGTATTATACATGTCTTTTATTTAGGATCGTGGTGGATGTAGTTGAGAGACATACTTCCAACATTCTTAGTGTTCCTATAAAAATAAATTACAGATTAAACCTTGATTATTACGCGTGTGCATTTTTTTGTCTGTCATGTTAGCAAATGACGTTAGCAAACACAAGAACGGTTATAATCCAGTTAATTTTAGAGATATTGAGCTAAGGTTTGGTGTGATAGTAACTGAGAGTCACTCACAACACACACTCTGTGCACTAACAGATCACACAAGACCTTAAATTAAAACTTTGGCGTGTAAGGCAGGAGGCGATACGCATTTCTTTAAGGTTACTTACATATGCTGAAGAGTACATGATATGAACATTACTCAAAATCTGATGAAATTCCCTGTCTGTGCTGTTTGCTTCGGGCTTATATCCCTGTACTGAGAACTACCTGCTGCATGACTGGAACATCTATTTGAGTGTACATTGTCAGGTGGATTGTATAAAAGGAGTTTAGAGCGAGAGAGTTTAGTGTCTGCAGGAATATATGAACTACTTCAATTGTGGAGAAAAAAAATCTTAGTTGAGGTTGTTTCTCACCGGCTGATGCAAAGATTTAATTCCGTTATCAGCTAAATTAATGCAGTAAAAGATATGTATGTAATTGTTTTTTTATGGTATTTTGTTGTAATCTGCTGAATTTGAGTTAAAACATTTAAATTATAATAGTTTGTGTTGGTAACAGTATTGATATGACACAATGCTGCCTTCGATGAAGCATCCCTTATTGGGACTGTATCAGATGCAGATGAAGGCAGGAGCTGAACTGCTGGAAGGAGTGGTGGGAGGTGTGTGTGTGTGTGGTGGTGGTGGTGGGGGGGGGGGTATTAGTGATACTTGTCATGTCTGCTGTAAGTCACGCTGCTTTTTTCAGGTTCCCAGGTTGTTGTTGTTTTGTCTCAGAATGCTGTGTGGCAGGGATGAATGGTGGTGATGTTACATTATCATGCGGCTGTCGCTTTCACTCCTGCTGACTGCTCCGTGACAGGCCCACACACACACACACACACATACACACACATTTGTGTCAGGAGCAGTCCTGATTTATTAACTGCTGAAACGCTAGATGACGTGTGCCCACACAATCAATAGGGAGCACAGCCACTGCCTCGTCCTCTCTGGGGTCATGTGATGTGGACGAAAACTAGGCAAGAAATAACACACACACACACACACACACACACACACACACACATCTACGCTACAGGGCTGCAGAGTGTATTGCATTACTGTATTGATGGGAAATGGATCCAGTCCAGTGTTTGCTGTTCACTGCCAGTTAGAGGCTGAAGGGATAAACTTTCATCATGGCTGTCAGGGACATCACTCCTGCCTCGTTTGATTTTAAATCTACCTAATTGTGACAGAATGCTCCAACATCATTAATTAAACATGTTTTCATTTAAAAGCACTCGCAGGGCAACAATTCTGGTGCTCAGGATCATCTACAGAAGTGCAAAGCTTCCTTTTTTTGTTCATAAAATTTGTTTTTAGAGCTTTTATTTGCGTCTGTTCCTCAATTTCCCCGTTTACAAGTAGCCTATTCAATCATTGTGTTTATTTATGATGACGGGAATCATTTTAGAGACCAGTTACATGAATGTATCTTACCTTAGTGACAATAAAAATAAAAAAAAAACATCAGACTTTTTTTTTTTTTTTGGCTTCTGTGCGGAATGTTTTTCTCAGTGAAGAAAACTCCCAAGTCTGTGAGTTTTAATAGCTGTAAAGCATTTAAAACAAAGTCAAAGGAAGCAAAAGGAGCTACTGTATAATTTTAGACACTGAAATCAGCCAAAACTGGGAGCTTTCCAAAAATCCTAAATCAAAATCAGCCAAGAAAATTACAGTTTTAACACTGGCAGCGTGGTAATCACGGACTTTAGCCATCTCTTAAGGAAGTAAAAGAGCAGAAATTAATTTTGCCAACAAAAACAAAAAGCTTATTCTTAGAATCCCATTTATTATTCAGGAACCGTTTATGATTCATTTTTAATGCTTTGCCATTTTTGGGTTTAGTGGCCCACATCTCGGTGAAGGATCGTGCACAAAGGGAAGGAGAGAACAAGAAAAGAAGAGGAAGGGGGGTGGAGGAAGCTACAGAGAGGGGAATTGTGTCCTCTCATTGTTCAATTAAGTCTGTCGGTAATGATCAAGATGAGATGATGGCCGCCTTCCTTTTTATAGATACTAATCTGTGGCTGTCCGTGAAGTAAGAGAATGGCAGGGTGGTATGGAGCCTTTGTTGCTGCTATAGACTGTAAAATGTGTTTAAAAGGGTTTTGCTGTTATTGTGCTGCTTGTGATTTATTGTAATAGAGGGCACTTCCCACTGTCAGGTGATTACGTTAATGTATAGTCCACGGTTGCAAAGTTCACAACGAGCACTCTGACTGGCATTGAGGTCTAATCGATTTCATTGCTATTACTGAACAGAAATAAATAAAGCTGATGGCTGTGGTTAGGGTAATTATGCCACAGCACAGTGAATTGTTTGATTTTCCTTATTAATTGTATTTATTTAATCCATTTCATGCTTTTAGTTGTGCACTCGGGGACCTGGAGGGAATGAATAAATCACTCTCAGGCTCATTAGATTCCCCCTCTGGTTGGGACGTGCCACTATTTTGTCAGAATCAAATTGGCGTGTGTTATAATTTCCCGCTGGTGTGATTCACATTAACAGAGAAGAAGAAGAATAAGAAGAAGAAGAAGAAAGAAATCCGCATATTCGCCTACCAGCCCGTGTGCACATGCGCCCACACACACGCCAGCATGCGTCTGCTCCCCATCTGAACTCCTGACCTTTTCCAGCCGTCTGATGGCCATTGACATTTGCCTCTTGAGCGGAGCTTGCTCACGTTTTGGAGCTGATGGGAATGGATGATGTTGTTGCTGGAGGAGAAAAAAGGGAGGGAAAGAGGAAGGGGTGGAAGGAGCGGGGCGGCGGGGGCAGGTTGAAAAGAGGAAGAAGCCTCCCCCGTGCGGCCCCTGGAATCCATCTGGACCCCCCGCTCGGCAGAAAGGTCACGGGGCGACGCCGACTTACATCCTCCTCACAAAGGAGCCGTCGTTGTGACCCGAGAGTGTTCAGCTGCAATATGGCTGTCCTGCTCTGTCACACAGCCTGTCGTTTCCCCTCACTGTCCGCAGTCGTCATGGAGGAGGCGTGCTGTATGTGCGGAGCATTGTGATAGATGTACGAGACAGGCTGTGGCGGCGTGAGCTTCATCTTTGTCCTTGAAGACGGTGGATGGAATGGAGGGCCGCACCTGGTCGGCTGTTTTTAGCACCTCTGGAGAAAATCAGGATGATCTGCTTCTTTACCAAGGGAGCCTTCTGGTGGCAGGAAGAGGCAGGGCAGGAGAAAAGAGCCACAAAGTGACGGAGATGCACTCGAGTCTATAAAGCAAGCAACAGGGTTGTAATGTTTTTACAAGTCCCATTTAAATTGCCTGTTCTTCTCACCAGGACTGTTTCAGGTGCATTTTGCATCTTCTTGTCATGGGAGATGGGTGTCAAATGAGTATTTTGTAAGTTTGGGTTCAGACAACATCTCAAACGCTGCACAGTGAGAGGCATAAAGTTGGATTTATTGCACCATTAAAAGCAGCACTTCTGCTGTTAAACGTTTTAGTTGGTATTTGTACAAAACGAGGAGAAATAATCCAGGCTGCTCTATAAGATTTGATAAAAAAAACACTGATTACTAAGGCTGAGGCTTTCTGTTCCGCTTTACTTTAGCTGTTTTATGTTTTTAAACCTGACATGTTTTGTGTGATTATATCATCAAACTTGTGTGATTATTAAAGCCATCAGCTAAACTATCCTGTAAAATCTTAGCAAAAACAGTGGAAACAGCAACCCAAAAAATGATGAACTCTGCTTGAGATCTGTGTTAATTTTACATGAATTAATAGGTTGAATCGAGGAAATTATGGTTTTATGGTCTCGCTGAGGTGCCAGAGTCAATGAAGCTGCACAATTTTATGACACAGACTTGAACTTTTATAACGACGGACATATTTCAGGAAGTTCACTTTGTAGGTTTGCGCAGGAGACATTAAGAGTCGTATTTTTTTCTCTGTTCACTCTTTTTTTTAAAGATGTGTGTTGTTTTTTTTGTCTCCCTGCTGTCCTTCTGCAGTGCTCAGTATCCGTGGTGCCCAGGAGGAGGAGCCTCCAGATCCGCAGCTGATGCGACTGGACAACATGCTTCTAGCGGAGGGCGTGGCCGGGCCGGAGAAGGGCGGCGGGTCGGCAGCTGCGGCAGCCGCTGCGGCGGCCACCGGGGGCGTGGGCGCCGACAACTCCGCAGAACACTCGGACTACAGGGCCAAGTTGTCTCAGATCCGACAGATCTACCACACGGAGCTGGAGAAGTACGAACAGGTGGGAACCGGGCAGAACACAGTCCGTGTTCTCTTATCTGTTCCGTTCATCTGTATGAGAAACATATTTATACTTTAGTTTCTTTGATGATCATGGGTTCTAGAAAAATTACACACTAAATTTTTTTTTTTCATAGCCTCTGAAGCAGATAGAAGTTTTGCGCATTTATCAAAATAAGTGTGATGAGTCTTTGGCTGTTGTTCATAAACATTTTCTATGAAACATCATTAGTCATAAACCTGAAAAACAAGTTATTTTATATAAATTATTGGCAGGAAGGCAGAGTTGGTTAAAACTATTTGGTTATTTGGTTAAATTATCGCTGGTCAACCTTCCTCTGTGTTTATAGAGAAAAAATGTTCAGTCAAGGTTAATTAAAGATAAAAATGATAAAATAAAAGCATCCTTGAAGGAATGCATATCATCCACTGTATTTCATATGAGTTTCATCTTAAAAATATGGATTTTTAGCCTGTTAGTTCTTAGATGACTCTCAGCTACTACCACACTAGATTTTATCACAAAATCTGTAAAATTAACTGAATCGTAGTCATTTTTGTGATTGCTAAGGTCGATTAGTTGTGGCGGCCATCTTGAATTGGGTTAATCAGTTGTAGACGTATATTCAGTTAATACTTCCTGAGAGTTTTATTAAAATCTGTTTTGTGGTTCATGATATATTTTGCTAACACAATATACAAATGAACACACATACATAGGTACAAACACAGGCTGTTACATTATCACCTGCCTTTTGGCAGCAGACAATAACGACTGCAGGATGGCAGTAATGTTTTTTTGCTTTTTCCTGGGAAAACCGTCACCTTTTACACCTAAACAGATGTAAATTTATGTAAACAGTGGGTGTTATATATGTATTTTTAGAATAACAGTATAATTCTCCTGAAATCAGCACCTACAGGACGACTCACAACAAACGGAGCTTTCAGAAACGCTTTCTTTAGCAGGCGAGCAGCCATTATATCAGTCACACCCCAGCTCTCTTCCAAAGACTGTAACGTCTTGTCATTCCCTCGGAAGTCAAAGCGTTCTGGGTTTGTCATCTTCTCCGAGGAAGGCTAGTCATCGCTAACTGTCACAGTCAATATACACCTGAGCATTTTTGTGTCACCGCGCTATGTACACCCTGCGTGCGTCTGAGTGAGCGGTGTCTGAGCATGTGTGCGCGAGCAGAACGGCGGCTCGGTGGATCACTTTGACTGACGTAACCCCGGTGTTGACAAGCAACAGACACCTTGACTCTGAATGCAGTCATATCCAGTGACTGATTCAGACACGGAAAGAGGTAGACGGAAAGATGGAGTGAAAAGAGACGGAGACAGTTTAAACCTCTTGAACGTGAACGGGACTGAAAGCCTGCTGTCATTTTAGATTTCTCTTCACTTGTCACATTTTCTCTCCCATTGAAGAGAAGTCTTTTTAATATTCAGAGCACCGCGAGTATCACTGCCTCCGCCGTGTGACTCCTCTGCCACATTTGTTTGGCTTGAAACGGCGGGCTGTGTCTGCTGCTTTAATTTAGACTATTCTTATTACCTCTAACACCGCTGATGTTACACTGTCAGCACCGCTCGCATGAAGTCAAGGCCCACCAAGTGAAGCTGCAGCAGCTACAGAATCCAATTTCACCCTTTTGTTCTGTCTGAAGCTGTCGAGCCCCGGCGATAGTTATTCTTCTTATGAATCCTGTCTGTCTGTGCATCCAGGCGTGCAATGAGTTCACCACCCATGTGATGAACCTGCTGAGGGAGCAGTCTCGAACACGACCCATTTCGCCCAAAGAGATTGAGCGCATGGTCGGCATCATCCACCGCAAGTTCAGCTCCATCCAGATGCAGCTCAAGCAGAGCACCTGTGAGGCCGTCATGATCCTGCGCTCGCGCTTTCTCGATGCTAGGTCTGTTGCCGCCGCTCAGGTTCAATTTTCTTTTCACATCTAGGTCTGAATTTATACATCAGTTTCTGCTTTTATACATATATATTGAATTACTACCCTTAAATCAGTCTTTCATAATAAAATCCTTTCATTAGAGGAAAAGTACTTTATTAATTTATACATAAGTGTAAGAAATAAACTTTTAATTTCTCTTTTTTTTGTGTCCCTATTTGCGCCTGTTTCTGTCCAGACGGAAGAGAAGGAACTTCAACAAACAGGCGACAGAGATCCTGAATGAGTATTTTTACTCCCACCTCAGTAACCCTTATCCAAGTGAGGAGGCCAAAGAAGAGCTGGCCAAGAAGTGTGGCATCACTGTGTCGCAGGTAACCCCCAAAAAAACACAATAAAAATCTCACTGGACCTTTTTTTTGTAACACTCAGATTTACAACATTTATTTTTTTCAAGTCCTTGGTTACAATCTGTTTCAGAGTTGGCAGAGCTGAGAAGATTGCAGTAAAAGCTTGTAAAAGTCAATAAAGGCTAAAAATCATCAACATTTGACAAGATAATTCTCAATTATTGAACTCAGATAAATCTGCAGTCATAATAATTAAATGCCAGATGTTCTGTTATTGGATTTGGGGGTGGGGGAGATCACATATACAGTGTTATATGGCATTTGTTGTATGAATTGTAGTTTTGCAAGCATTGCAATGGGCTTTGTACAAGCAGCAGTGCAGATCTATTGAAATTTATAAAAAAAAATAATTTATTGTAAAGATTAAAATAAATGTCACAGAGGCATAACATTCCTTGAAGGAATGCTTATTATCTGTTGCCTTATATGTCAGAGTTTTAGACTGAAATCGTCTTATGTGGAGAAATGACAAAGTTGTAGCCATTTTGGTCAAACTTTGAAAATAACATAATGTGCTATTGTGCTCAGAGTATGTGCTGTGAATGACTCTACTACATCAAAACTTAGCTCAATATCTGTAAATATAACTGAGTCATATCCATTTTTCTTTTGGCCAAGCATGATTATCTGTGGCAGCCATCTTAAGTTGGATTGACTCCAAAGTATAATCAGTTATAGACGTACATCCAGTGAATACTTTCTGAAAGTTTCATCAAAATCCCTTCAGTGGTTTCTGAAATCTTTTGCTAGCAGATTGAGTTAACTCCAAATAGTTAATGGCAAAATTTGAAACGATGTCTTGTGAAATCTGTTCGTGCTCAGAATATGTGTTGGGAATCCGTCTCGGCTACTAGAACATCAAATTTTAGGTCAATATCTGTAAAACTGAATGAGTTATAGTCACAGATGTACAATCAATAATTATTTAATTAAAATGGTTACTTACTTGTTTCATCAGATATTTGGTAACAGACACATAAACACACACAGGCAAAAA
This sequence comes from Kryptolebias marmoratus, assembly GCF_001649575.2. NCBI lineage: Eukaryota > Metazoa > Chordata > Actinopteri > Cyprinodontiformes > Rivulidae > Kryptolebias > Kryptolebias marmoratus. The sequence continues at coordinate 11,190,884 of NC_051449.1, read as the reverse complement.
CATTATTGTCAGCTACATTATCAAGGCTTGTTTGATTTGATTTTAATTTCATCAGAAGATGTGCATGTTTTTAGGATTGTATTTTAAATTGGTTAACTGTAAAAACAGTCTTTTTAAGAAAAAATAACATTTGTGGATCTGCTCTTTTCTTGTAAAATGATTATTTATGTAATTTAGTATTCACATTTCATATTATAAATGCACTACCACATTATGTTCTTATCTAATGCTAAAATGCATGATACAGTTTTGTTTTTCAGTCCAATTGTATTTGCCAATTCAAGAGTTGGATTTTGTTTCAGTCCAGTTGTATAGCTAATTTACTACTCTAAGAAAAGAAGACTTGCTTTAAATTAAGCCTATATGAAAAAAACCTTTAATTTAAATTGAAGTTATGTCACCGTAGCCGTTAAAACTGTTGCTAACTTGTGAAAGAAGTGTAATCGTGGTTTGATTCGGAGGTGCCGGTGTTATTTCGGCTCTCACTGAGATCACGGCTCTCTCCCAACAGGTATCAAACTGGTTTGGGAATAAGAGAATCAGATACAAGAAAAACATCGGCAAGTTCCAAGAAGAGGCCAACATGTACGCAGCCAGGACTGCGGTCAACGCCACCAGCGTGTCGGCTCACGGCAGCCAGGCCAATTCCCCGTCAACTCCCAATTCAGCAGGTGAGCCTCCAACCCTGAGCCGAGACTGTTTGGGTGCGTTGAAATGAACTCTATAGACAGAAAAATTTGATTTACTTTATTGATACCAGAGCAGGTTAATGTGTACGCGCTTGTACCACAACTCAAGCATTTAGTCTCTGCTGATGTTCATGTAGACTGTCTGGATGCCTCTGTTCTCCCGAACTAACCCAGAGATTCACTCCGGCTTCTTTTTCCATTTCTTCTCTGCCTTTTGTCGTCTGTCTCTCTTATTTTCTCTCTCTCTCTGTGTTATTGACCTCTTGGTCTTGTGGACGTTAATTTTTCCTTCCTCTTGTCCGGTTGACCTCTTGTATGCCATTAAGCCGCTCAGAGGGCAAGCGGAGTCTTTTGTCATATAGAGACTTTGCAACTGTATTGGATTAGGACCGGGTGTTGAAATCTAGTTACGCGATGGTCTCTTTACATCTGGGGGAGCTGGGGTCCATTAAAGGATGAAGACGATTCTTTGGGTCTTCCTGCACATTAATTATGACTTCCTTAATGAAACACTAGCTGCATAGACATTTAAATGTAATAGAATCTATGAGCCTTGTTTAACTTAAACAGTTTAGTAATGAGAATCTGTCTCATTCTTGTTGTTGGTGGATTTTTTTTTTCTTAACATTGCTTTGAATAAATGTTGACCTAGAGTGTCTGCTTTGTGCAACTTGGGAAAAAAGATTTTTCCAAGAAACAAAATTGTGCAATACAATACTATACATTATAGTAAAATGTAATGTGATACCTTATAATCCTGTACAATATGATACTATGTTAGATTATAATATACTTCCTGTACGGTACAATATGAGATATTACATTAGCATAGATGATACAGTACAATGTGGTACAATAAGTACATTACAATATGTTACTTTATGATATATGATACATTACAATCTGGTACAGTATGATGCGATACAATATGACTATTAAAATACAATACAATACGATACATTATGTTACAGTACAATATAATATATTATGATACGTATATTATGATACTGTATAATATGATATGTCACTGTCTGGCATAATGTGATATGTTCTTTTTTCTTTGATTGTCCTTTTTAGGAAATTAGTTACAATGTCTGCCAACCTCTCAAACTAACCCACTTAATGCTCTTTTGCTTGTGCATGATCGTTTTAACCCCTTTCTCTATCCCTTTCTTTTTCTCTCCGCTTTCCTTTCACCTCTGTCCTGCTCTGTATCCTCTCCTCTGCCTCTGTATATATTCTCAGGTTCTGCTGGCTCTTTTAACATGTCAAACTCCGGAGACTTGTTCATGAGTGTGCAGTCCCTCAATGGGGACTCGTACCAAGGGGGGCAGGTTGGGGCCAACATACAATCCCAGGTAGGCGCTCCTCCCAGCTTAGCGTCTTTCGGAAGCAGCAAACTGGCAAAAGTCTTGAGACGTTATTCCACCGCTGACCAGTTCGAGAGCGCCCAGAATAGGTTGACCTACACGCTGAAACAGGGGTTACTCCTAGCCTGAAGCGCTCCGTTAATGTAGATACCATTGTCAAGCTATGGTTGAATAGACGACGGCAGACAGTTTTGGAAACGTTGCAACGCTCATCAGCACTCCTGACAAGAGTTCACATAGCCACTGGTGCTCTGTGGCTCCCTGACCTTGCCCCAGTGGACAGTTCTGACCACCGCAGCGTTGCAACTTTCACCAGAGATTAAGAAATCACCACCCACGGTGATATTCTCTTTTTAGTTTTAATGCTTTTAGCATCATTTCCTTATCCCACCATCCCTTCTTTTCAATTCAGATCAGGTCTCCAAATGCTTTAGGTCGTTCATGAATATGCAACAGGAACAACGCTTGTGTGAGGTAAAGATGTCTTCGGGGTTTGCCTTTAAATAATTTCTTTTAAAAGTTAGTTGTGGCTCACAATTATAAATTAAAAGAAGAAACTTAAAGTACTTTTGGCTAAACTGACCTCTGCAGTAAAGCAGCCTAATTTGACGCAATCTACATCCATCCTGAACAACATTTAGATCTGTTTTTGGGCCATATTTTAAAAAAGGTGTTTACATATTTTAAAAGAACATACATAAAAGCTTGATTAACAGTATAATTGACTTTAAACAGGGCTCTGATTTGACGAGAACCAAGATTCTTCTTTTGTTAATTGTATCTTTTCCAGATGAGTAACGTCTTGTAGTTGTGTTTGATCTTGTGAAGCATGGCATCTTTATTTGTCTAAACCCCTGTTTGTGTCCTGTATGCACACGCTGATGCAGTGACATTCAGCCACAAATTTTCAGTTCTGATGTCTTGTTCAACAGCTCCAAATAGTTGAACATTCGCTTACTTTCTATCGTTTTGTCCTTTTGCTTCGACCATTATTGAGCTTGTATTAGCAGCCAAATTGTACAGATTCATTGTTTGTAACCTTTTCCTGTTTATGATACCCTTTTATTATCAGAGTGACCTTTCCCTGTGCTTTGCTGTCTTTGTTGCGCCGAGCTTTTGTCTGACCAGGCCTTTTATCTGTGTCCCTGCTGTTCCAGGTGGATACCCTTCGCCATGTTATCAGCCAGACCGGAGGATACAGTGACAGCCTCGCAGCCAGCCAGATGTACAGTCCACAGGGCATCAACGTAAGACCTGTAAACAATCTCCTTCTCCTTCCTAACGCTTGCTTTGCTGTCCTCTGTTGCACTGATTCTCCAGTTTGAGGATGTGTGTAATATTGTCTAAATCTGTGTGCTCATTGGGATTCTACACAGCGGGGTTGGGCTGCTGTCCAGACAGTCGCCCCCCCCTCCTTTATTCCTCTCTACTTGAGCTTTTCGTTGTAGCCAATGATGCTGAGCCTGTGCTGGACATGCTCCTAGCCTGTCGGAGGGTATTAGCCTTAGCGAGGCACCTGAAGTGGACAGAAAGGTGTCAGCTTTCCCCCCTAATATGAATCTCGCTTTTGGCTCAATATAACAAGGCATGCTTGTTGTCCAATCGCACGTCTAAGTTCACCAGAAAAAGCTCGTTTTTTGCTCATTCCTAAAATAGCTTCCTAACTTCCCCTATCCGAGCCTGAGCCAGTCGTGGAAGTCCACTTTCTGGGCGGGACAGGCGACACTGGAGGCTGCGTGTTAGCATGTAGATCCATAACGACAGGCTGCGCGGGGCTGAGCAAAATCAATACGACAGTCACAGGGACAGAAAGAGCGGGGCTTTGGGCTAACAGTCCAAGCACATTGGCCAGATCAGTCATCCACAGGAACAGCAGCACTGACAGCCCGGCCCGCAACACCCCTTTGTGCTAAAATAAGAGCACAAATGCGTCCGACTCACTCCAACGTGCAACACGCTCAGCTGCAGGTTGTTTAAGAGATGGTGCAGGGAGTTGGACTAACAAAATGTTATTTTATTTTATTAATTTGATGTGAACAAAATAAAGGGTTTGCTAATCAATGTAAAGGATTAAACTACGGATCCATTAGGAACCAAAATGGTTCAAGACAAATAAGGAGTTGCTTTTTGTTACATTTCATCAGTATTCGTTATAATGTAAAACTCTTATAGTGGTACAATTATTTAAAAAAAAGGACAAAAACACATTTTAGCAAAGCTCGTGACTAAGGTGTTGTATTTAAGGAGCCAAAATTATCTTTTTTCCTCTTTAAGATTTACTGACTGAACTCTGGTGCTTCACCTCTCCTTTATCCTTGAACAGCAATTACACCCCTTAAATTGCTGGTGGGTGTCGCCTCTCTCAGAGACTGGAAATGTTTTTTTTTTAGTTTTTTTTTTTATTCTTTTTGCTCTTGAATGAGATGACAGACGGTCTTTACGCCAAATAACAGGGTTTGGAAATAAGAGGCTGCCAAAGCACATTCCCAGCACTCACTAATAGCGTGAAAATTGCAATTAATGTCCTAAATGGTCTTTAGCCGACCTTTTATCATGATTTGAGATCCATTTTAAAGAGCCACTTTTTATTGTGATAATTTATTCTTTTATCAACCATCTCAGGGGTATATTCATGGATGCATGAAAGCTCTGTGTAGTCTGCGTTTCATCTTCTCTGTTTATCTCACATTATGTCAGTCCTGTTGAGAGGAAAGTGAGAGAAGAGGCACGAGAACATACTTTTTCAAGTCGCTCTGGTTTTTCAGTGATCCGTCTCCGGGAGTGTTTATTTCTAAGGAAGTCTGTCGTGTTTACATTAAAGTTAAGGGTTTACCTTTAATTTTAGGAGTCCACACAAAAAGCGGCTGGATCGGAGCTAAAAATATCCTTCAGCCTTTTTTTTCATATTTTAAAGCAACTTCCGTGAGCAGTCCGCTTTGAATTTATTTGAAGTTTCACGTAATGCTGTTTGCACCAAGTGCGCTGATGTTTTAAATGTTATTTTATGTAACCCAAATGGTTGTGAATATCGCGGGGTTTTTTTCTGCTGACTTTAATTTTCTGCTGCATATTAAAGCCCCACTTTGTGCTTCAGTGAGTGTTTACGGCTGGCTGCTGTACGTAAGGCTGATTTAAAATGAATTACATGGTTTATATTTAATGGAATGAACATAACATTTCATTTCTAGGGCAAAAGGTTTAGATGTGTTTGTCAGACACCAAGCTGACAGTCAGCTTTGTTCATAGATTTGATGTTTTCCTGCTCGAATAAAGAACTACTGTATGGCGTTTGTTTCAGTCCCAAGACGCCGAAGACAAGAGGAGACACAGCAGGGGGGCTTTTGTCACTGCTAATTCATGCTCTCTGTTGTATAAGAGGCTTATAGGTTGTTGTTTTTTTAAATAGAATACCAGTAGGGTTTTTAATGTTTTTACATGCTTGCGTCATATTTTTATATGGAAAATGACACCTCATTAGTGGAACAAGCATTCAGCATCATGGCTGAGCATTTAGAGCCTGAAACTGCAGATAATTAATGACCGTCTAAGACATCCAGAGTCCTGCTGTCAGGATTTTATACGTAACAAACCTTAGAAACCAGTCGTGTTGCATTGTGGACTGGGGGTTGTCAGAGTTAGCCATCGGGAGCAGAGTTTATCTAATATCCAGTGTTGGCATTAACACATTGCAGCCGATAAAGAGCCGTTTTATCTTTATATATTTAATCTGAGAGCTGCAGATCGAGGAGGCCATTTTTGCACGTTCATAACTTTTAAAACTGACAAGTAAATTACATCTAAAGCATTGTAAGGTGTAGTTTTTGATCATGATTATGTGTAATACAATACATACATCCACCTTTTGTTTGTTTGGTGTGTGTGTGTGTGTGTGTGTGTGCATGGGGTGGTAAGGGGGTTGGGTAAAGGATTAGGATAATAGAGTCTATAGGTGGATAATCCTTAATAAATTTAACTTAATTTGTATTTTAATATTGTTATTTCTGTTTATTCCCTTGTGTTGAAAGCTAATAAAAATGTTAACTAAAAGTTAATTTTTAATTTTAAGGACCTTTTTGGGGGATGGGGTTATAAGACATTCTACCACATGAGAACATTGTGTTTCTTGTCTTTAGACAGAGTTAGTTAAGCTGAGCGTCTCTAATCTCCAGATTTATATGTAACTTAGAAATGGGAGCATTACTGTATGTCTAAGTCTTCATCCTTTCAGCCAGAAATAAAAGAAGCTTTTTATGTCAAACTGTTAAGAATTTTAAAAAGGGACATTTTACGAATGCATGAAGTAATTTTTTAGAAATTGTGTAACAGACAGACACAATAGGTTTTATTCACACAAGACAAAATCATATTATACACTAGTTGAGGACTACATTTAAACAGATTACTTAATAGATGTTCATTTACAGCAGCAGGACTGGTAGTTGTTAAAGGTTGTGTCCGTAAATGGTGTCCGATCCTTGTCCTCATGGGTCACTCTCTGCATGTTTTATTGTTTCCCTGCTCCACACCTGATTCAGTGGTTGAATTACCTCTTCAATTTGACCTGAAATTCTGCAGAAGTCTGTTAATCTTCCATTAATTTAAATAAAGTGTGCTTAAACAGAGGAATGTCTAAAACATGTATAAAAGAGAATAATTAGATCCTTGTTTTATCATCTGTAAAGATTTAGCCACTAAAGAGCCCAAATTGAAATGTTTTGCTTTGGGAATCCAGTAAAATAAGTTCCCCTACTTTATTCATAATTTAATGTTACTTTCTTATATATAAAGTTATAATAGTAGCACATTTTGTTGATGTAGTTCCTGCCTCTTTAAGAATCCCTTCTGATTAATCAGCTGCACTGTTTTGTAAATGCTTCACACTGATGTCTGATTTTATTGTTATGTAGGAAATCGTTCTGTATTGTGTATTGTCCCGTGTTTCCACTAAGTTTCGTTTCTGTCATATGTTTTCAGACAAACGGAGGCTGGCAAGATGCTCCGACTCCTTCGTCAGTGACATCGCCCACAGAAGGACCTGGAAGTGTTCATTCAGATACTTCCAACTGAATATATCCATCTCCACGCCTCATCCACACACACACACAAAAAAAGAAAAACAATCAAAAAAAAAAAATACAAGGACTGATGTTGTTCTTCACAGTATTAAACGAAGGAATTCACTTTTCCACCGTTTGGCGATTTCCTGCGAAATCCTAAAATGACAAAGTTTCTCCGCTTGGACTTTTGAGATACAAAACGAGAAGTTTCCCAATAAAACGACATCAACAGAGTTTGTACAGATTTCACATTATAATCAGAGGGCTGGGGTTTACTTATCCACTCATAATGTTTTCACTCGATATGATGAAATGATGAGGTAAAAGTAGATAAATTAAATCATCGGTTTAACTGAAAATGCTTCATTCTACCTCTCAGCCACCATAAAGAGTTAAAAAAAATGTCAGTGACCATTATTTGTTTTTTGTAAAAAATTTAAAAAAAGAAACTTTGTCTTTGCAAGCAAGAGGCACATCTTCTTACATTTTGTTGTCTCTCACCTACTCTATGGTACGCCATTTTAGACTTAAATATTGCTCAGTTGTTTACAATGTGTGCTCGATTAAAGTATGTTCATCCTCCCCTTCTGTCTCCGACAAGTCAAAACTGAGTTCTGTCAGGAGACTTTACCTCTAAGGTAACCCTGTGAAGTATGTTATCTGTAAAACAATAAATAAATACTTGTCATCAAAGCAGACAAGCTTGACATCCTTCATTAAGATGCAAGATATCAGCATACAGTGAGTAGTTTCACACGGTGTTGGAGCATATTCGATGCATTTAAGGCGGATTTACTGACATAAAACTGTAAATTAGATGTTCTGTTTATCTTTGCTGGACATGGAAAAACATTCATGATATTTTTATTTCCATTATTGTCACAACAAAATGTCTGATAATGCCAAAATGCTCATGTTGCCAAACAAAAATCAAGACTTTTAGCCTGTTGTATCCTAGAACAATCGCAACTTTTTTTTTCCTCCTTGTCTAAATCAGCTTCTTCCTCTTTTTTTATTTTTTTATTTTATTGTATGTTTTACAGACTGTTGACGCTACGATAAGGTGAGCAGTTCTGCCCCACAGAAAGAAATAAAAGCTCACAGAGGAAGGTTCTTCAAGAACATTTGTTCCTGAGTTTTATTGAATCTGAAAAGCTACTTAAAGGTGCTCGTTGCAAATTTTAAAATACAACACGAAAAAGGTATCCTGAACTATATCAAATGGTGCAGTTTGAAAGCGTTTACTCCTGTAGTTTTCCACATATATTGATATGCAGTACTGAAAAGCGGGTACGTACTCAGTGTAAACAAAACGGAACGCTAAAAACCAGGTGGAGGCTGGCTGAAGTCTGCGTAGGAAAACAAATATAGGTTATATTTTCAAGACAAATGAGTCTATTTTGAATTTAGATTATTTTAAAAACCCACCTGCATCTTTTACTCAACAAATCTGAGCTTAAAAACGTACCAATGCATCAAAATTGTCGTTTCTCAATCCCAAACGGCTCCTACATGAACGTCCCCATTGTTGACCTATTTTCAGTCTCTGCAGGTAAACAAACGCGTGGTAGTTCATAAAATTTGCTTACCAAATTGTTCCTTTGACCGGTCTGCATGATATTGCAATGAGCACCTTTAAATAGAAATGTTCCTAGCATAAGATGCTGGAAGCATAAAGCCACTGATCTTCATCACAGACGAAGTATAAAACCGAAACTGCTGCTCAGCTGATGGACGATTTCAGAAAAAAGATAATTTTTCAGTATGTTTTCCTTTTTTTTTTTTGTCCTCTAGAGAGCATTTATTCCACATCAAGACAGGATTTTGCTCCAGAAACCCTGAGTTTGACACCAAAAACAAATATGGAGGTGATTTCATTACTGTCATTCAGGTTACGTCAGTGTCAAACATTAACGAACAAAGCACTCAAGATGGGACATGATACTCTGTCAAATAATGTGTTTTATAAGCAGTCCAACCTTGTTTATAGTTATTTTTTTATGTTGTGTGGCCGATTTGTTTTTGTATTTGATTTTAATGGCATGCCTAATGCTTCTTCCTTTGTTGTTTTTGTTCCTCTCTTCTCGTGATTTGGCTCATGAATTTCCGACATGTGTTTTTATGTGCACCTGTTGTGCTTGACTTGCCTTGTTGCAAAGGGTTTTCAACACATTAAACTGATATGTACTACAGTGCAGTCATATATCAACTTTATTACTGTTATTAATTTTTTTTCCTCTCCAAATGTGAGCTTTAGAATCAATAGAAGTCTCTACAGATACATTTATTGGTCTTTTTTTAAGGCAGCAAGCGTTAAATACACGTTTTTTTAAAAAAAAAACTAGTTTGGGGATTTATTTCTGCTGTGGATTTTCTGCGTAGGTCTGAATCACAGCATGGGTTCTTGCAAGTAAGTTAAATTCAATCACAAGCGGTCACTCAGAACATATGTAAGGAAGCATTTTAAAGCCAGGAACACCCACGCATATTTATCACTGTTTATCTGGTTTCAAACCAGCCAGGATTCACAGAATCAGCTTCGGTGGGGCTGATTTGCTGCCTCTTAAGCTGAAGGCTTTTAAATGTTTCACAAAAGTGATGAAATTATGGGATTGATGAGGCATTATGGAGAGAGATGTGTTGCCAGGCGTCAATAAACCCCTCTTGAGGTGAAGTTATTTCAGACGTTAACCAGAAGCACACATCCTACAGCACAGGATTGTTAAACTGAAAAATATGAACTGTTTGAAAGCACAGCAATGATTTCAGAAATAAATCTCCAAATCTGCCCCTGCAATTGGGATTTCTGCAAACCTTTATTGATATAAACTTAAACTGGAAGAAGATAGCAACACAAAAGAGCTTTTTCCACAAAATTTAGTTCATAAATTAAACATTGTCTTGCAAAAGTATTTTGTATGTGCTTTCTTATCACCCACCGGCAAACACAAAGGACAATTATGTATTTACCCATATCTGCGTGTGTTTGTGTGACTGTCAGTTCCCAAAATATCTCCTTAACCAGTGGACAAATTAATGAACCTTTCAGAAATCAGTCACTGGTTATTTATCTACAAGTAATGAACCTTACACAACACAAAAATGTGTATAACTTGAGTAGTTTTACAGATATTGAGCTAAAATCTGGTAATCTGGTAGTAGCTAAGACATTCCTTTCAAGGAAAGCTAGGCCTTTAATTTAAAATTCAAAAATCCTGCACTTTGTCTCATGGCTGACTTAAGCCACTGACTAATCTGTAAATATAGAGTGAAGAAAAATTGCAGCTTTTTGCCACAGAAGAATAACAATGAGTAACTAGTTTTAAAAGCGTGAAGATAAAGAATAAAGGCAAGAGCTATTGTCTCTACTAAGGCTATTTTCCTCTTTGCTCTTGCTGCTGATAAAGCTATCAAACTCTAGAAGATAGATAGCAGGGAAGAAAGGGTGATATCATCTGTTCAGATACAGCAAACAGCAGCGCTGACTGACATTATCTGGCCGGACAGTTGCGTGTCTGTCAGAATTACTTTCACGGCAGCGGAATATTCCTAATTGGCCAAACAACGGGGATGAGGGTGTAAGGCAGCAGTTGGCGGTAAAGTCTACAGACGGTCACAGGCCTTGACTGCTGAGCGAGTGTGAAATGCCAAAGCCAGACTGCTCCCCTGCACCCCGAGGGCACCGAAGGAGCCGGCCAGCAGGGAGGGCATCAAAAACAATGTGACAAGACTTCACCCAGAAACCATCTCCTGGCCTCACACTGCTGCAGATGAGCCTGATTATTCCAGCACTGCAGACAAAAACCTGCACAGACCGAGCGCTTTTATCTTAGTCTTTGGTGATTGTGTCACGCAGCATAGTTTTTAACACCTCCCGGTTCCTCTGAGGCGGCGTAGGCTGATTGAAATCTAATGTTGCTGTTGACATTTGCCTCTCCGGCTGTCATTGCACTGTTTAAATTGCAGCAGAGGTGTAAGGGTGGGCGGCCCAGACACCTTGTCTCCCCCTTTTCGGCGTCGGGCCAGCAGACCACTCTAATGTGTGGTGACACTACAGCTCAGACCCTGCTGCCGCTGCTGGACATGATGTCCACACGGGTCTGTGGGCGTTTCCTCCAAAATACACTCATTCACACACTGTCACATATTGTATTGTGCAGAAAAATAGAATGGGGTACCAAAATATTTGATGTTAAAAAACTATAATTCTCTCTTTTTTAATCTTTTTGAAGATAAAACAGTTTTTATAAATGAGTAATAGTGAAAAATGTGGATGTATGTTTAGATTAGAAACAAAATTTGCTTTGATCCAAAGCAGAAGTGTCTCTTTACACAAAACAGGGACATTATTGTACAACCCCAATTCCCACAAAGTTGAGACTAGCAGCCAAACAACCAGATTTTTTTATTTATTTACCAATACATGTAAAATGTAAATAATAAAAGAAAGCAATGATTTGCAAATCTGATAACCCCCTATTTTATTCCCAATAAAGTATAATAATCGTATAAAATGTTAAAACTAAAAAATTGTACCATATTTAAAAAAAACATGTAGTACTTTTGAATTTTATGGCAGCAATATATTTTTTAAAAAGTGGACAAACAATAGAGGCAGAGGCACAAAAAAAGGAAAATAAGTTGTACAATTAAGAAACAGCTGGATAAGCTTCCAACAACTAATTAAGTTAATTAGCAGCAGGTCAGTAGGAGGAGTGGGTATAAAAAGAACATTTTAGAGAAGCTGAATCTCTCAGAAGTAAAGACGAACAGAGATTCACCATTCTGTAATAAACTGTGTGAAGAAATAGTGGAACAATTTCAGAATAATGTTCCTCAAAGGAAACTTGGAAAGCCTTTGGATATTTCATCATCTAAAGTTCATAACATCATGAAAAGATTTCAAGAATCTGAAGAAATCTCTGAGCTCAAAGGAGAAAAGGCTGAAAGTCAATATTGGATGTCCGTGATCTTCATAAAAGCAGGTCTGAATCTGTTATAACGATCACTGCGTGGGCTCAGGAACACTCCCACAAATCACTGTCTGTAAACACAGTTCACCTCACCATCTACAAACGCTGCTTAAAGCTCTATTATGCAACAAAGAAGCCAAAAGCGAACACCATCCAGAAACTCCACCGTCTTCTCTGAACCAAAGCTCATTTAAAATGGACTGAGGCAAAGTGGGAAACTCTTCTGTAGGCAGATGAATCAAAGTTTAAAATTCTTTTGAAAACCATGAGCAGCAAGTCCTCCCTAATAAGGAGAGGGACCATCCAGCCTGTTATCAGCTCCCAGTTCAAAGGCCTGCCTCTCTGATGGTATGGGGGTGACACAATTAATGCAGAAAATATACAGGTTGTAGAGCAACATTTGCTCCCATCCAGACATATTTCAGCAAGACAACACTAAACCGTGACCTGCAGCCAGACCTCTCAACTGAAATCATTTGATTCATCATGAAACAAAAAATAAATAAATAAAAATCCAGCAAAGACTTAGGACTGGTGAACAGCTAGAATCCTTCATCGGACAAGAATGGGTCAACATTTCCTCCAAAACCTCCAGCAGCTGCTCTCCTCGGGTCCTGGATGTTTACAGACTGATGTTAGAAGAAGAGGAGATGCTTCAGAGTGAGAAACATGGACCAGCTCAAACTTTTTAGACGTGTTACTGCCATCAAAATCAAAATGACCTACTCCCCCCCCCCCCCCCAAAAAAAAAAAAAAAATTTCTTAGTTTAAACATTTGGTAAGTTTACTGTTTTGTTGAAAATAACATATAGGTTGATTATGTTTGAAGATAATTGCCAACTGTTTTTGGATTGGGGTTGCCTTAAAAGGAACACTTTTATACCATTCATCTAATGTGATAAAAGCAGAGTGGTCCACATTTAAATAGTGTCTTTTTATCCTCTGGCAGGTTCTGAAAAAGCACTTTGCACTGTTGTTCATTCACTCATATACACACACACTCATACAGAGTTTTAAAATATAGTAACAAGCTTTATATTCTCTATATACGGCACCTTTTTTATTTTTTAATCTTAAGCATATTGGGAGCAGTGGAGGTTCAGGGTCTTGCCCAAAGACGTTTTGACACACTGCAGGGACACGGCACATGGCTGAAAACACAGACAATGACTGAAAAGAACAGCTGACCTAAAATGCAGTCGAAACAACAACCAGCAAAAGAAAGACAAAGAATAAACACAAAAACAAGACACAAGCACTAGGAGACTTCAATCTGGGTGTCGTGTTTCTGTGCAGACAGACACAGTTCATGCTTATGCTTGTTTTAAAACAGTATTTCCAGAAGAATCGAGCTCTGCTCTTCCAATTTCCCCTCACATCCAACCTTTTTTTGTCTGTACTCTGCTTCTCACACCAGAGTTAAAACAACAACAGCTCAGGCCTGCAGAACCCGCCCTCTACCCCCTCTGACCCCTGAGCAGCCTGACTGAAAGGTGGGGGGCCCCTGCGAGGAGAAGCAACACTCAAGACTTGTTTTTTTCTTTTCTTGGTGAAACTGGAGATGGAAATGAAATGTGGTGTCGCAGCGCCCCTGGCGGCCGCGGCGCAGGAGCGCACACAGAGCCGGGCTCCTCCTCCTCCTTCTCCTCCTCCTCTCACCAGAACTTTACTTCACGCAGGAGCCTGTCTTTTTCCTCTGTCGGCGGGGAGGCAACATGGCAGAGGTTGGCGTTCAGACCGGAAGAAGAAGAAGACACGAGGGCATTGTGGTAATTGAACGAGCGGGCGATCATGTCAGGGATGCGCACCGCGCGCGCGCGCGCTCAGCCCGAACTTTGGCGCGCCGCGTGGATTTCCTTTCTCCCTTTCTCGTGTTTCTGCTGCAGACGCTTTGTGACCCCAGCGTGCAGGTTTCTGTGACAAATGAGCCGCTGTGCATGTGTGATTGTCTCCTCCCAGATCGGCGACGACTGGCCAGGTTACAGCTTGGACCTCTTCAGCTATCCGGCTCATTACTCCGGAGACCTGGACTGCGTCATCGTGCCTCATGGCGTCATCATGGACAGGTAGACATGTCCGACACTGAGGAGCTGGGATCAGATGGTGGGGGTTTCCTCTCCTCCTACTTGTTGCGCAACAAGCTCTCTGTTGACTGTGTGTTGGGTCCTGGGAAGATCAGGGAGATAAAATGGACTTTTTCTTTGGTTTGGACTTAATATTATTTGTGTGTTTGTCAACTAGACAGTTCATTGACTAAAACACATAATTTAACTAATATTATTTACATGTTTATGTGGGAAATCATACAGGAAACGTGCAGAATATGTGTTTCACATATGTCACATGTGATGTTTGTGTTTTTTGATAAGAGAAGTTTACTGGCCTCAGTATTTAAAAATGATGAAACATTTCTTTCACAGTAATGCTTTTCAGTGGAAGGTGAGTTCTCGAGAAGTGTGGACCGTCTGATCTGTTGTCCAACTTCTTCCAGGCTTTACACAAATGTTCGTGTTTACAGGCTCACATGTTGGCTTCCAGACAAACAAACATCGAAACATTCCTTCCTGTTCTGGACACATAGTTGCAGGATAAATATAATAATTTTTATTACAGAAGTGGTTTTCACAAATATATCCAGGGACTACTGTATAAGGATCCATCAGGGGGTGAAATGAACATGTTCAGTTAAAGTTGTCAGACTGAGAGAAAGTGTAAAATTAATGTTCAGTTTATTCATACTTACATCATCACTCGCCCACCAACATCACCCTGATCTGGTTTTCCTGGCTGTGGAGTTCAAAATAGAAAAGACGCAAACTAAACTTGACATTTTTTTTATATTATAAATAACATTTGGAGTTGTATTTACATTTAGTTGACATTTAAAGTTCCGTCCACTGGTTTTAAGAGATCTTTTGCAAACAGACATATTCGACTGCAAATAGTTATCGATAGATTTTTTTTTTAAACAAAGATCTATTACCACTCATACGTGTTTGGGATCAGTCTCAGCTGCAGCCGCACCAAAGTGTAGCTCAGTGTTCGCAGCCATCTTGAATTTAGTAAAAGTTAATCACTTGTAGACTTTCTGCGAGTTTCATTAAAGGCTTGCTCCGTGGTTTTTGACATTTTGTGGTAACATTCAAACACATGCACACATGAAAACATGACTGTCCCCCTTCACCTTTCAGCAGCGGGTCACAATTATAGTATATATTCTGTAATAACTATCTAGCTTATAATAAAATACGGCAACAGAGCAGTTTATTGTGTTAAATCTTCTAAAAGTACTGAGAGGAGCTTCTGTTCATAAACACTGAGACCCCCTCCCTTTCCTCGCTGTTTCCAGGACAGAGCGCCTTGCCCGAAACATCATGGACGACCTGGGGGACCACCACATCGTGGTTCTGTGTGTGCTGAAAGGGGGCTACCAGTTCTGTGCCGACCTGGTGGACCAGATCAAGGCCCTCAGCTGCACCTCGGAGCACACCATCCTCATGAGGGTCCACTTCATCCGGCTCAAGAGCTACCTGGTGAGGCTCGCCGCCGGTTTGGCCCTCAGGCTGCTCGCGCGGGGGAGCGCTGCGTCCGTCTCAACCATCAGCCATGACGGCAGAGTCCCATGACTCAGTCAGAAGATGCGTTTGTTGCGCTTTATGCAACGTTACGATAGTAGCATCTTTGTGTAACTTTGCTTGGAATGTGGTGTTTTCACGCGTGGAAGAAAGGAAGTAATGATCCTTTTAGTTGTTTTATGTGCAGAAATGATTCTTATCTGCAGCGTTTTTTGTGCCTAAATGTCCAACAGTTGGGCCTAACTTCATGAAAACACGTGTTTATCTCCACAGAACGACCAGTCGACGGAAGATCTACACATCCTCGGAGCGGAGGATTTGTCTTTTTTAACTGGGAAGGTAGTCTTCTCACTGACATCATCACTGAAAACAGTTTTCCTTATAAACACATGCATGCATTACATAAAATCATAGTCATCCAAGTAGTTTAGGGAGTTTTTTTTTAAAAATCTGGACACATCGGCCTCAAGAGGGCAGCATTTCTCTCTAATCTGCTTCCTCCTCCTGCCTGATGGGACGGCAGATCAAAGATGGCAGACTCTGACAGCAGTAATCAGATCCCAGCTGTTCTAATTCAGTCCTTTAAAGGTTTATTCCACCTTATCTCAGCGGGGAGTAAAATGTGGAGCTGGTGCGAGTGTGACGACACGGTGAGCTCACGGATCAGGATGACGGTGGTCTGAGCTCTTCAGCTCCCTGTCATCACGTAATCATGGGCTGTGAGCGCGCCCTGGCTGGTTTTAAGCTCTGACAGGGAGGATTCTGTCCCCTGACAGTATCTCGATCGACACTGAGGCAGGTCACAAGATCATATTAGGTGGTTTCAAGACTGTTTCTTCATTTGGACTTGAGAAAACTAATGTTTTATGAAGCTATCCTTGTTTTTTTTGTTTTTTTTGGTGAAATATTGAGGAGTTTTACATCATATTGGGAGTTAACAGCTACACATTTGAGAAACAAAAAACCACTTAGTTCTTTTATTAACAAAAAAGTCATAAATTTATATAAAATGTATAGGTGAGCAGATCATTTTCTTTGATATAAAAGTAAATTCAGGACCAGGAATCCTGCAGGAGACAATGAATTGATGTTCATGTAAATATTCCAAAAATAAAGCCCCAAAGTACCGTCTTAAATATTGTTTACTCTGTCTTCGAATCACTTCGTGCCACTTTGAATCAAAGCCTTTATCTGTGCACGTCTGCGTGTGTGCAGAGGTGAATCACTATTACTACACAGGCCTGATATAAATCCGCTTATCCGCACATTCACGGTCACGCGTCTTTCTGCTGGTCACTTGCACACCCTGCAGGGAGGTGTGCCGTGCAGACAGAAATACCTGAAACATGAATAGGACATTCGAGTCACCGACGTCTGCTTTCCTCGCAGTATTTCACTCGTCCGTGCGACGTTCCCAAGCTCACGCTGACAGTTCGATTCAGCCGTGCTGCTGTGTGACAGTGAGCGCGGCGTTGTGTAAATCCCTCATGCTCTGAATTGTGGGGAGTTGCTTCCCCCTTTTCTGTTTTTAAATAAAGTGTTTAGCTTATTATTATCCCCGGGTCCACTTCACCCTGAATAGGTCCGCGGGGATAATGAGGCTTAAACAAGACGCGACCACATGCTCGAACAAACCCTTTGTTTGAGAAATTAGAGTAAACAGGCGGCTGAGGAGTTTTAGGTTTTATCTTAACCTAGATAAGTCGGAGTGGAGCTCAGACTGGGACTTTGGAAAACATCCGTTGACCAGACTCTTGTGGGATTTCAGCTGTTTCGGTGCGACATTCAAAGCCCCGCGGACAAAAAAGGATTTTTATTCGACGACGCGGATGTTTTCTGTCGCTGTCATCATTTCGTGTATACACTCACCGTACGGTTATTTAAAAACCATTACTAACGCTGGGGCTGTTTGGGTGTGGCTCTGATGATGTTTGAGTTCTTCTGCATTAAGTCATATCTAAAAATGAAGCTAAAAAAAAAAAAAACTCCCTTTGGTTTGTTTTCAGTTTCCTTTCTGTTTCTGTGTGAAACAGAAACTTGTTGCAGCTGTTATTTACTCAAAATTCCCAACTTTTTTTTTTCCCCGTCTTTCCACATTGTTGCATGTGTTATCATCAAATGTGTGTGTATAGTTGATCTATGGATGTCAAAGTGTATTTGTTTAGTTATTTCTAATCCTTTTCGTCTCTCTCCTCCCCAACATGCCCTCATAAGAACGTACTCATCGTGGAGGTGAGTCAGTCTTGCTTTTACTCCTTACAAAACAGCCCCGTTTGTGTGTGTGCTGTCGTGATCCGGGTCAAGAGGGGCCATTTAAAGTTTGCTTTCCGCTGCGGGACTCGAGTTTAACGTGAGGAAACTTTTAAATTGTGCCGACCTACATTCAAGAAACCAGAGGGCTGTTTTTCAGGCATTACAACTGCCTCTGCTCTGTAAACACGATAACTGAACCCAATATGAGGAGTCGGTGCACTAGAAACGGATAAAAAAAAAAAAAAGTCCTCTCAGTGAAGAAACTGAAGAGGTCATTCATGATGATTATAAACAGAGACTACTTAGTGAGACTGCGGTCCAGTTTTTTGTCAAAAAGTCATCTGTGGCATAACTTCAGGTTTTGCTGAATCTTTATAAAAACAACATTAAATCCCAATTTATTTTGTAAATTACTAATATGCTTGTTTTTCATGTCAGAGTGTCTAAAAACCTCCTGATTCAATTTTAAAAATGTGCCATGAGTCATTTACATATAAAATTGTCAAAAAAAAACCCAACTACAACAATGGTATAGTATGTATTTTGTCGTATATTTGTTAACCAAATGTGGCTTATATGTGTTTATTATGTGGTGTTTTGTGACTCATCTCTTAGGTTACAGTTTGTACCCATTCCTTTTTTTTTACAGGTGACAAATTTACATGTCTGACTCAGGATTGCCATTGTAATATTTGGCTGACTTTGAACACAGTCAGCTCATTTATATATGAAATTGGTTATTACCTGCCCAATGAGCGTTATATTGTGTTAGTAATGAAGACATTATACGTGGGAATGTACTTTGTAATTTTTTTTTTTTTTTTACTTGTTTAGGAAAGTACAAAACTTGTCATACCAATCCAGAGAATCTAATTTGAATAGGTGGGATGGGTTTGTTTTTGTCATCTGTCAGCTATGTAATATATCACTTAGCCCAGTATTTTAGAACAATGAAATTAGGTACAAGTATTACAACGATATTAAGATAGAAAAGCAGTGGTTCACAGCAGCCACTGAGCTTTTGCATATAGTTGAAAATATGTTAATATATGACATCATTACAAAAGTAAAACTTCAATATAGTACTTACTTCTGTAAATAAATATTCTGTCTTTATGTCAGAAATATTTAAATGTGCTGACGTTGAAGGATCTCGCTCTCATGATCTCATACTACGCCAAAGTATCAACGAGGTTATGCCTAATTATTATTATTATTTTTTCTGGTTTAATTGAGAGGCTTTGTTGCAAAATTACAAACTGACTCTAAATACTTGACTGACTAATAAATACTTGGATGTAATTATACTATTTTAGAGAAAAAGAAATCCTACCGTTAACGTTTGATTTAGAGAATTGCCTGTAGTTGTATGTCGATTACAGTGACGATTATATGACTTTTAACGTCATATTTATTTGAAGAATGTGTAAATCAGACCCCTTCTCACTGTCTTGATTGTATTTAACAGTATTTTTGTGACACTAAGTAACAGAGGTTCGCTAAACAGTAAACTGCACCTTATATGGTAATGATACACAGGCTTATTTACGTAAAACATGGCTCTTTTCAAATGATTTTATGTTTATATTGCACAAGTAGTTTTGTGTAAATTATCACATGCTTGCCGGGAAGTCATTAAGGAAAATATTACCAGTTTCGTAATCTAGGTGCAGCATGACAGTGAGGGAACTTCTATCTTACTTGTGTTTCGTTATGATGTAAAACTTTGTTTTTGTCTGTATTTCCACATTTAGCATTTATCAGCTTACTCAGCCCTGTGTTTCCATCCCCTCACAGGGCATCGTGGGCACCGGAAAGACAATGGAGACTCTGCTGAAGCACGTTGAGGCCTTCAGACCCAAAATGATCAAAGTGGCGGGGTAAGGAAGTCGAACTGAACCCAGCCCTGCTGGCCTGCCTCGTGAATCATTCAAGTTTCCACCGTTTAGACTGAAACATAATAAATCAGAACCAAAGAGCAGATGACGCAGACTTTCAAAAGCAATGCTGTCTGCTGATGTCGTAATAGACAATTGGGAAACCTGTGCTGTTAAAGATATCTCTTTGTTTCCCAGACTGCTGGTGAAGAGAGTACAGAATAGGTCAGCTCGTGTCCCCGACTGTAAGTATGTGACGAAGCACGTTTTGAGTCAGTTCCCATCAGTTTAGAACAGGGGTGGCCAATCTTGGTCCTGAAGGGCCACTATCCTGCATGTTTTCCTTGTTTTCCTGCTCCAACACACCTGATTCAGTGGTTAAATCACCTCTTCGTGTTCTGCAGAAGCCTGTTAATCACCCATTGATTCAGATCAGGTGTGTTGGAGCAGAGGAACAAGTAAAACCTGCAGGATGGTGGCCCTCGAGGACCAGGATTTGCCACCCCTGGTTTGGAACATGGGTTTGAGTGAACAATGGAAAACCTTCACGTTTAATACTTGCCTTATAGATGTCGGCTTTGAGATACCCAATCGTTTTGTGGTTGGATACGCTTTGGACTACAATGAGTATTTCAGAGACCTTAATGTAAGTCAGTGTCTGCTTCATTTAAGACAACAATGACTTTATTTAGAAGATCTATTGATTGGGCCTTTTTTTTTCCTTTAGCATATATGTGTGATCAGCGACAGTGGGAAGAAGAAATATAAAATTTAAAGAAACAAACAGGACCGTTGTGCACATCTGCCCTCTTCCAGCAAGCCCAGACGTCTCCCTGGAGTTGCCATTCCCATATCTTCGCCGTGATAACATCTTATCTCCAGCATACTAGTAAAATTTCTTCTTTCAAGCACATTTGTTTGGCAAGAGAACATACCACATTTATCAGATAATGGTAGCAAAATAGGATTTTCTTTTTTGTGATAAGAAAAGTGACTCACATGTTTACCACTACGATGCTCATTTTGTAAATCTGACTCCGTTACTAATACCATCTCTGTTGTGCTGCTTTTTAGTCAGTATTATGTGAAACATAGGAGTGTTTTTTTTATATAGGACAAACCATTTTCTTGTTACGTTGTCTTCTCTGTTGCCATTGTAAAGTTTTAGGGAGCTCTTCTGTCAAGGCTCAGGGGGAAACTATAGTGTTCTCAAAACTATGTGCATTAACTACCTCTTTACTCCATTTTGATTTGGGATACTTTTGTCTTTTCTCTGCTTCTTTTTTTTACAGTTTACGGTTTAATAAAGTATTTTTAATAATTTTGTGTGTTTTTATAGATGTGCGCCACTAAAGAAATGAATGTCCACTTGTGATTTTGGGAATTTGGTGAACCTCACAAAACTGAAAAGCCTTTTATTTATGTTTTACATTTGCTAGTGTTTAAAAGGGAGTTTATAATTCTTTCTGCACAATCTTTACATGTTTTACATTTACTAGATTGCAGTTTTTTTTAACTAAAGCCACAATACGTAACATCACATTACTTTTTTATTTAAAAAAAAAAGGTCACCTTCATATGAACTAGTGAAAAAAAAAAGGGAGACAAAGCTGCTGAGCTCATTGTTTACACCTGATTCATGACGCCTGTTCTTCTGGGCGGGAACATTTTGTGCCATAGAGACAAAATGTGTTTTTCTTTGTTTTAAAGCTCTATTAGGGATTAAAGCTAATTGATTCTGACCTTTCAGGGGAATTTGGCTCTAACATGGACGTTTTGATCAAAGCTTTCAGCGGATAATTTTTATTAGATCGGTGGTCTTCAGTTAAAATTCAACTAGGTCTGCCTAAAGGTTATTTACTTCTCTAGCAAAATGCCAGAATATATATATTTATATTCTCTTTTAGTGAAAGTCCTCCTAATTGTTGTCTTTTCATGCCTTTACCTCTGTTTGCAGAGAGAAACCATGGGCCGGGCGTGGGAATTACCGTAAATGCTAGAAAAGCTGCGCCACCTAAAATGAATCGCTGTAATTGGTAGAAGAGCTGCGTTGCGTTACTTGCAAGTAAAAAACTATATATATATTAATTTTTTACTGAAATCCAACAAATCTGGGTCCAGATAAGACTGAATTTGGATCCAGATCAGGGCCGCGGTCCACCCTTTGGGGACCCCTAATCTTAATTTTAGCTGCTGGGGGAAGCTAATTCTCCAAAGTAGCACTAAAATGTTAAAGTACACACACAAACAAAAGATTAAAAGATTAATTTTGATGACAAAATGCATAGTTAGTACCAGTGTATTCGTCAGATGCTTATTCTCAGAAGTTATGGTGACAATTAAAAGAAATGTTCAGTTTCCTACCACTCAGATTAGTTCAGTATTTCCTTTTTTCTGTTTATATTCAGACTGAAAGTAGTACTGGCTGGACAAGACAGCCTTGTGAAAGTCTCCCCCCCCCCAATCTGACCTCTGCAACAAAAGCTACCAAATCCAAGAACAGGTGGCCCCTTATGTTGGAGGCGCATAAAAGAGGCATTTGTCTGAGCCCTGAGAATCTGAGCACTGATTATAGCCTACAACAACAGTCTCCCTCTGAATATATGTAGTTATAAAAAGGGGGGCTTTACGTTTTCAGCTGTATGCTCAGGGGATAATCGCTCTCATGAGAAATTAAGATAAAAATTCAGTGTGGTGCGTGTGATTATTCCACATCCAGTCATCTACATGGCCTCTTTCTGAACCGCAGCATGTGACTTCTCGTTCACCCTTGTTGTGTGTACAAACGCCAGTGGTTTGCGGTGAAATGACACAACTACGACGCGGTTTTCTCGGAGCGTGTATGCGCGTGATATCTCCTAATCCTTTCGGGGATTATAATCTAATGCGCGCCTGAAGAACGGTTAAAAAACCCAACAACAACAAACTTTTAGAGCTGCGGTGGATTTTTTTTTGTTAACCTTCGCCTGATTGGCTGGGTTGAACTACAACGCCGCTTCTGATTGGTCGACAGTGTCCTATTGACCGAAGGTGGACTCCCTGCGAGTCGGGAAAGCTGGGAGGAAAAAAAAATCCAGTTAAAAAAAAAAAAAAGAAATTGCACCATGCGCCTCTACTGACTGAGTCGGTTTTGAATAATCACGGGGAAGTCGTTTTAAGGAAATTACGAGCACGGATCAAGAAACCCGCGATGTTTTTACTTCGCTTGTTCGCCTTTATGGATAGCCGCCGCCGCTTTTGTCCGACTTTAGAGACGCTCCTGAACTACACAGGTAACTTTGTTAAAACTCCAGCCGTTAGCACCGATGCTAACCATTAGCAACCCGTTGCCCCAGATACTTTGCTTCTTGTTTCAGCCGATTTAAAAGTACTTTCACCGCGTAAGTGGCGTAGAAATAAAACACGGCTTTCAACGCGGGGTTTTAGACTTTTTTCCCTGATAGTGTTCAGCTAACAGTAAGAAAAGTAAAGCTCCTTATTTTGGTTTCTTTGAACCCCGAGGAGAACAACAGGTCGGATGGCACGCTGCGTTCGTAGCCTCTCATCGATCCCCCAAAATCAGCCTCCCAAAAGGCGATACATCCCGTTTATTTATCCGATCAAGACGGCACAGGACGCCGAGACGCCTTGTACTTTGTAAACGCCGGTTTTCGTACGTTTTCGGAGGATGTAATTTTATAAAACATCGAGCTTTTTTCCCCACCCCTGTGGACCACTTGTTGCTCGCCATTCATACCGCGGAGCCCAGCGTTCTCATTGTTGTTCACCTACTCACAACAACAAATAGTTTGTTTATGAGTAATGCTTTCTTTTTAAAACCCGAATCAACACTAAACCTGTATGGAAGTGTTGTGTTACATTACTCTGAGACGAGGTGAGTAACTAAATACTATATATCCACTCATCAGTATCCCATGGCAAAGTTTAGTAATGGTAACGTCATCTACTTGTTTATTAAAATCTACTCAAACTTTAATTTATTGAGCCTATTTAGATAAAACCAGGTCCAGCCATTGAATATGATGTTTCGCAAATATATGTCTTTACGCTTATTAACTATTGCATTGTGTACAAACAGCAAATACTACTGTATAATTAAAATATAATTACAAAACAGTGTTATTGCAATGTCATGTACAATATTTACCTCCTGTTAAGAGACTGAAATGTTCAGCTTCTATTAAATTAAAAGCTTTAAACTCTAAAATGCAAATAAAATACCTTTTTTCCTCTCATGTATGAGCGCCGGTCTTGTAAACTTAAATAAAACATGCTTTTAAAAATGAATAAAATTAGCTTCATGAGCATTTGTAAGTTTATTGCTTCCTAATTTTGTTTTAATTTGAAAATCTAAACATGTTACCTTTATAAATAATCTTATAACATGTTTCTTTTAAGTCTGACTGTAGTAAGGTTTGTGTGTTTATGCAAATTTGTAATCCTGGTGATCTGTCTTAAGAAATGCATAACTTTTCCCCCATTTAGTCACCTTGTTAATTAGTTTTTTTCTTTCTTTCAAACACTACCCCAACATTTGCATAACGACTTTTCCTGTTCACCTGAAAGTGAAAGTTTTGGGAAAAAATAAAAAAACAAGTTTAAAAATGTTGTATGTCCAGAACTGAACATATATTGTTCAACAGCAGAGCTTTGTTGAGCTGCGTTGGATCTACTGGATTCACAAATCTGCCTTTAATGGAGCTAAACTGAATACTTTAATAATGTCTCTTTACTGTCTTTTACAGGTGGACTAAGAAATCCAGCAGAAATGGAGGTGTAAACTAAAGGGGAAGATATTTTTTGTGCCATCTCGCTGGATTTAGCTTTTCAATGTGGGCGTTCGCAGACGAGAGGATTTTTATCAAAGCTGAATGATGGCATCGCGTTGGGTTCACTCCTGTGAAGATGATGACAGGCAACGGGCAAGATCTTCTTTCTGTGAGGTAAACGCGTGAATAACAATAACACTAAAGAGACTAGGTTCATATAGTTTGTAAAAGGAGGAGAGAGGAGGCACGTGTGTTTGTGGGGATCATTGATCATTGTAAACGAACACACGAGAAAACCTTTTGTTTGCAGCCTGTAAGTGGAATTAAAAGTTTAATTAAAGTTCAGACAGTGAAGCACTTTGTTCACGTCCTGCCTCAGATTTGTAAGCTGTGGCCCCTGTAATACCAGACCATCTGCTCCTCTGAAAGTGTGTCAGCCACAAGAAGATCTTTATTTTATACTTGATGCCCCACTCTGTGGTCCAGGCAAACAACATATATCATCTGAGCTTATTTATCTGGAATAGCCTGTCATATATTTGTTTGTTACCCCACTGTTACTCATATTGAACAGACTCAGATGCCTTTTTTGTATCAACCATGTAGATGCATTTTAACTATATTGAAATTAAAGGCATAACATTCTTTGAAGAAATGCATATCGCCTGCTGCCTTCCATGTCAAAGTTTGAGAATAAGATCATCTTTCAAGATGTGACTCTCGGAGTACATGTTTGTAGATAACTATCAGCTTCTTCCATATGAAATTTTAGCTCAGTTTCGGAAAAATTGACCAAGTTATAGCCATTTTTGTGCGTTTTTAGGGTCAGTTGGCTGCCATCTTGAATCAGGGTGACTACAAAAGATAATCAGTTGTAGATTTACACCCAGTGATTACTTTCTGCAAGTTTCATTAAAATCCGTCTAGTGGTTCATTAGATATTTTGGTAACAGACAAACACATTTGCACATTTGTTCAGAGTTTCTGTCCCATAGCACAAATAGCAGAGTACTTCAGAGTACCTGATTTATGTCTGGTAGCATGAAGGCGAAGCCTCAGTACATGTGGAAACTTCTCCTTTTAGCCGTCCCTCTAATCAAGCTACCACACAAACCGATTCACATGTTCATTTTGAGAAGTTTTGGAACACCCCTGAAGTCTCTGGTATCGTGGTTTATTACAAAGTTGATATTGTAGATTTAATGCCTTCAGAGCTTCATAAGTGGGTCTTTATTTTAAAGTGTAGCCTTTAAAAAAAAAAAAGCCAGAGCCTCGATTTATTGAGATCAGTTATGTTGAGACATGCCTCTCCTTTTTTTTTTCCTTCCTCCATAGAAAGCGTGTTTTTTTGCCTCTGGTGTAAATAAGCAGTGGAGACAAGTTTTTGTCTAAGACAAAGAAAAGCTCAGTTTGCAATTCTCAGCCTGTAACTCTGTTAGGATTAATGTAATAGAGATTCTATAAAAGGCACAACTTCATTACATGCTTTATCACACGCACAAATAAATCTAAAAGGGCTCTCTCTCTCTTTTTTTTGCCTTGGCTTAAAATTTCATACCAGTCAGCTTATGAACTTTTCACCTGCATGACTCTTTGTTTACGCATTGTGCTGACAAACTCTTAAAAACTAAGTAATAATGATAAAAATATCACAATAGGTTTGATTCAGGAAATTTGTTTTGGAGCATTGCTAATGGTTTTGTTTTTTATTTTTGCTCCCCCCTCTTTACACTGGAGGGTCTGTCTGCTGTATCAGCTGAATAGTGCATGGTATTCGAACATTGCAGCTGAATTCAAATGGCACAAAGTCCTCCTCCAACTTGGACTCCTCTAGTCTGATATGGAGTAAGAAGCACAGAGGTTTTTAGTTTAGTTTTGTATTTTTCTATGCTTAGTCGTAGGATCGTAGTTCATTATATCTGCTTTTCAATTTCCATTTGTGCAAAAGAAATGAGTATGGAGGAAAATCAGTTATTTTAAATAAGAACGCACAAGCTATTTTTAGACATGCAGAAGGGCTTCGACCCCATCTCCCGCTCCCTTCTTGTCCCTACAATCTTGGGTTCATTAAAGCTCATTGTTTATCTCATTTAGGAGGGCTGCCTTTTTACAGACCCCTCCACGCAGGCATCGTATGGCTGACTAATGGCAATCGGAAGGGAAAATTGACTTTCAATTGGATAGAAGAAGTCTGCAACTTCCTGTTGTATTATGGCTGTGTCTCTGGAGAGAACGACGGGCTGTGTGATTCAGTGTCTCTCCTCTTGTCGGCGCTTTGAACTGAAACGCGTGCCTGGGACGCTCTTCTTGTCTTGTTTAAATAAGACGGAGATAGAAAGGCGATTCTGTAGGGATGAATTAACAAAACGAGCCGATGGTGATTTTTCTGTTTGAACAACAGCTCAATGAATCTGATTCTCACAAACCAACACTGGTTGATTGTTAAAACATGTTTAAGACAGAAACAATAAGTTTAAGCATAGTTGGTTAAACATCTATGAACAGGAACCTGTCATATAAGTAAGGCTTGTTTGGTTGCAGAAAGTTGGTAAAATATGCATGTTGAGTGAGGAGTTTTGGGCAACTTTGTAAGAAAAATTAAGTGTTTTGTCACAACCCTCACCAGGAAAACAAGGACAGCAGTAATAATAATATACTTATATAATGATATAGCTCTTTTTCATTTGTTTTTGTTTGGACAGTAAATGACACTTTGTTAGGGCTCTTGTGTCTGATATGATATCACTGATTATCTGCCAGATTATAAAGGCACGCTGCAAGCATCACAGAGGTATTTGAGTTCGCATCACAGTCTGCAGGTCTCAGCTGCATGTGCTTATTTAATCCTGTGTCTGCCTTTTATGAGATACAAAGATTTCAGTTTAGTAAGAGAGATGGTTTTCACTGTTGGCACAATATGAAAACAAGCAACAAGAAGCATGTTGCTTGTTTAAATTACGAGGAATAAAAGTAGTTTGCTTGTGACAGAACTGTAGATCTGAATGATCAAGTTTCTAACAATCATCCTGTGTCTGTTGGTTTGTCTACAGGTGCTGGTCATAAAATTAGAATATCATGAAAAAGTAGATTGATTTCAGTAATTCCATTTAAAAAGTGAAACTTGTATATTATATTCATACATTACATACAAACTCATATATTTCAAATGTTTATTTCGTTT
>NC_051449.1:11006673-11162100 GCF_001649575.2 Kryptolebias marmoratus | reverse complement strand
GAAATAAACATTTGAAATACATGAGTTTGTATGTAATGTATGAATATAATATACAAGTTTCACTTTTTAAATGGAATTACTGAAATCAATCTACTTTTTCATGATATTCTAATTTTATGACCAGCACCTGTATATTCCACCATAAGTTGTGTACTACCTTTTGCTTTCGCTTACCATATTTAATAATATTGCACTGTCTTCACAAATTTTTAGCATTGTGAGTTTGAACAATGAATCGTGAAATTATGTACAAATGTCCACAATCCCTTTCAAGAATGCATTGCATGTTCTGCAGCACGAGTTTCATCATTTTTAAAAGATGTCCCGGGGAAAAGAAAAAAAAAGGCGCTTCAAAGAGCCTTTCTTTCCAAGCTGATTGTTATTAAACACTTCGAAGTATGGCATGCACACCACTCACCAAGTGTCTACATTCTGTAGACTGAATAATGATACTCCTAACCCTGTCTGGAGGTACAAAGCTGGAACGCCCAGGCCTCACCGCTGACCCTCTGTATCATTATCGTAGGCTTTTCACAGCGTGGTGCTTGGTTTAACTGGGATGTGGCGTAGAATTTAGCAGCCCTCAGACAACTGGGTTCACTTGCATTTTAGGATTGTTTGCTTTTGTGTTTTGTTTTGTTTTTCTTAGAGCTGATATCACGTGAAGCTTGTAATGAGTCATTTGACGATACCGGCAGAGGTTTTTTTGGGAGGCATGTAAGGCAATGTGGTTTTAAAAAATAGTTTTGTTGTTGTTTCTTTTAAATGGACCAGATGGAAATTCCAGTTGCCTTGTCAGTGTGAACTCAGCATTAGGTATCAACATGTGTGGAGTGTAAACAGCTATGTATGCTCAGTAATTCCCCTTAAACTTAGCAGGAGGCTTGTTGGGTTACCCTCTAATCTCGTGGTGATGCCGTCACCCTAAATCTCTCATTAAATGATTGCATGGGTTGTGGGTTTGGCATAAATAACCTAAAGCGCTAATTATTTGTCAGAGTATTAACTTCTGTAAACCGTTATCCACGTTTAAACATTAAGGTAAAGTCCAGATACTTAAAGAGCTCAGCAGACTAGTTGAGTCTAACTGGATTAAAATTGGCTTTATTTTGTTGTCGTAGTTTATTCAGTTTTGCTTCTGTAAACATTTGAGCAAAACGTTTAGCTGCATCACGGATATACATTTAGAATGCGAAGCTTACAAAAGGCCCCAGCCGTATGGTAAAGTAGTGGTTGTTTGTGAATTTGTTGCTTAGGCAAGCAGAAAAAGGTTAAATTACAACAAATATTTTAAAAAGATTAATCCGATTCACATCTTATCTGTCAATTATATTCTCAAACCTTGTTCATTAAAACCAAAAGGATTAAAAGAATACTTGAGTGGTTTCTTAAATTTTCTTCTTTTTCTTTATTAAATGCCACATAAGAAGAAAAATGTGTGTTTTTTTTAAGCTATTAGAGATGCAGAATGATATACTGTTAGAGTTAAAGCTTACAGCAGCAGGGTACTGAGTTCGCCATTTTACTGACAACTTTCAGGCACCTT
This sequence comes from Kryptolebias marmoratus, assembly GCF_001649575.2. Taxonomy (NCBI): domain Eukaryota; kingdom Metazoa; phylum Chordata; class Actinopteri; order Cyprinodontiformes; family Rivulidae; genus Kryptolebias; species Kryptolebias marmoratus. The sequence continues at coordinate 11,160,554 of NC_051449.1, read as the reverse complement.
GTAGGCATTATAATGAACGTTCAGCATTTTTTATGGTGTCGTAGCTTTGCTTTAATTGTGTGGACTTTTCCTTGAAGCCTTGGGAATGTGTTTACTGTGTGGCGTGCTCATTGTGAGCCGCCATCTGTTGATCCCGGGCTCTTACCTTGAGACACAGGCCTGGTCACTTTTCATTTCCAAGAGGCATCCAGCTGAGGAACAATTGCTCTTAGAAAATCTTCTCCCAGCTGCCTCACCCAGTGCAAATATCAGTCTGGCATTCTAGAGATTCATAAATGGGTGAGAGGCGCTCTGCTTGTGGGTATGAAAGGAGATGAGTGTGCTTTCATGTGGGCGTTCCTTTTATAGTCCCTTTTTTTTCGCAACTCCGTTTTCTCTTTCCTTTTAATTTCCTTTTGAGCTCTTGTCAGTCTGCTCTATTACTTGTTCCCCCGAGTCTGTTCTGTTCCCTTGCTGTTGTCTCTTATTTGATTTTTTTTTTTTTGTTCTTAAAAAAACCACAAGAGCAATGTGGGACCTGGAATTTATTGACCTGGAATGTCGCAACAGTATTAACTCTGCAAGTGGCAATGCTAACACTGCAAGGCATGTGTCTGCGAGGAGGCCCACACCCCCTTCTGTTTTCCACATCTAAAGATCAGAGGGGTTGGAAGCGACCCCGTCAGCCCGCTAAATCAGAGTCAGTAGACTAGGACGGACTTGCCTCTGAGACAGGAAGGCATCAATGCAGGCATTTCAAGCATTCTGTTCATTTCAAATCATATCTTCAGAAGCCCTGCTCGGTGTACAAAGTCAAACAGTTTCTGTATTTTGCAGGGACCTAAGAATCAGGCAAGCACAGGCTGAGATATGAAAGTGCTGGTGTTGATGAATAACCTACCTTTGCTTGGCTGTGCATAGTCAAACCTGTTCAGCCAGTTTCATCAAAATGCATGGGTGTCAGCTGCACCTGTAGCACTTTTTTCCCAGTCACTTGGTACAGTGTACTTATTTTCCTCTCTCTTCGGTTTGCATGTTTAATCTCTCCAGAGATACCTGACAGCTCAAGTTACCACGTTTAATAAGCTTCAACTCAAAGGATTTGTGTCTTTTGAAACCTGGCGGTTGAAACGCAGCAAAATCCTCCCCGAGTTTTGCTGCAAGGAGCCCATTAAGATGTGCTTTAACATGGTACTGACCTCCAGGCAAACACTATATTAAGTCACAGAGTGTGAGAATTCGTGTTCATTCTCTCAAGTTTTTGCACACAAACCGTTTATTTATTTATTTATTTATTTAACATTTTGGCTCATTTTCTTTTACCTGGAACAAGTGACATGTTCGCCCAAAACAAGCTTGTGCAGATTTTATACGAGCAGACAAACCTCTTTGCAAATTATTTGCTTACATTACACAACTGACATCCATGTAGGACATGTTGGTTTTCCTACACTTTACTCAACATATCAGCACGGGCAGAGATACTGTTAATGCAAGCTCACCAAATTCCTAACATTGTGGGGAAAGGTCTGGGCTTCTGGGGGGAGGGGGAGGGCCTGGTTGAGACTAGATAAGAAGGGGGGGTAGTTTGTTAGTGTTGCGTTAAACAGCTAAACATTGGTGTTCATGAACATCACACTCCGGCCTGAAATATAATACAAGGAAATTTGAGTAAAGTTGTTGCTGCTGCACTAAAGTCAACAAAGCTGAGAGCTCATGAAAAGTCTGTAAACAAACAAGTGACTGCTCAGAGACCCAAAGCCTGATGTGCTTTTCTTTGACTGGAAACATTCAACTTCCTCCTGTTTACTAAAGCACACTTTATGTCAAACTTAAAAAAAAAAAACTAAAAATGTTTCCCATAGATCTTGTGTGATTGCTCTGTTTATCCCAGACAGCTGTGGCGGTCAGGGGCTCTTTAAACTAACTCTTTCTTCTTTTTATTTGTTCAGAATGACTCTTTGGAGGGCCGAAGTTTGGCTGAATTTTCCTCGGCCCTGTACCCAACAGAGGAGGAGGCGTTCTCATGGCCGAGGCCGAAGACGGTGCTCCTGCGTCGAACTTCCCAAGGGTTTGGGTTCACCCTGCGGCACTTCATCGTGTACCCGCCGGAGTCCAGCCTGCATTACTTCCCGGTAACTTTCAACAACCGTATTTGTAGATAACCACGATTCACCTAAAAAAAAAGCCAGGTTAATTCAGTTCTGTCACCTTAAGCAACCCAGTCATCAGAGTATCTTTGTGTTTTTACAGGAGGAAGAGCGTGGCCGCAGAGGTAAGCAACTTTCCCTCTTACTTCCTGTCATTCCACTCTAAGACATCTAGCTGCTGCCCTCAAATGACTCCACATCCACCCACTCCTTGGCTCTTTTTCAGACTTTTCTTTCACACAAAAGATATTTAAATGATTAACTTTTCTTTAACATGTTTTGCAAACTCAGCATATACTTTATAATTTTTAATTCCTCAATATGTATGGCTAATATTCATGTTCCTATTCAAGTATTTCCCAAGCCCAGCGACAAAAACAAAAAATGATAGCTTTAAAAAAAGAGACGTTAAGATACATTAAGGCATATTATAGTAATTTGTGTCTTTAAATCTTTGTCAAGCAGAAATCTAAAATAAAACTCAAATATAAAGTGACCAAGAAGCTATTTAATTTGAAAAAGTTTTTGTCACATTCTTAGTGGGGGAACAACATCAACACTTCTGTAGCTATTGAGGATTCCTCGTCAGCGTTTTTGTAAATGGGTTTTTGATTGGTTCAAAGTTCAGCCATCCTGGTGTAATCGCGGTTAGATCGTTTTTATTTTTTTTAAGTCTGCTGATGTTTGTTTCACCTCAGTCTGGTTTGTGTTTCTTCACTTTGTGTGAATTCTGTTTCTTTGTAAGAAAAAAATAAGTTATTCCAGTAAGTAGTGCTGGATATTTTTGAGCTCATATTGAGGAAGTAAATAATAATATTGACAAGAAACCTTTTTTTGACCTGGAACACCCCTTGAATTTCACTGACTTACTGTAAAACATAAACTTGTTAAAGTGAAATGTGGTTGGATGATAATTACTATAGTTTACATTTTTGTTGTCTGCAGTTCAAAATAAATGCCAGCACAAGAGGTGACAAATTAGCTGCTTTTTTGTTTAGTTTAGTTTAGTTTAGTTTTTAGAAAGACTTCTTGTTGAAACTGCTGCTTAGAACTGCTCGTGCCTATTTTATTGAAGGCATCTTGATGGTGCTTTCATGGGTAATGGGAAAATCTGAATTTCTAAAGGCGAATCAAAGCGTCAAAGTACTGGTAGACCATTATTGGGTCATTTCTTGCTTTTCTTCATTTTAAGTGAACTATGTATCTGCTTTTTTTTAAAAAAAAGGCAGAGCGTATTTATAAACCAGGCTGAGAATAAACAGTGTTGTGACAGGAATTTTGTTTCTTCCAATATGCTTTTCTTTAGTGGTAGATGTGTTGAGTGTGAAGAATTATAAATACAAACTCAGTTTGTGCTTCAGCATTCTCAAGATTTCCTTAATTCCAAAAGTTGATGTTCAGATTCGATCTTTTCCACAGTGAAACACAATTTCATTGTATAAACAGTGACTCATTTTACACTTTCCTTTACACCCTTTGTCACGAAGCAGGAAAACCCTTAGAAATTAATTTTAAGGTGGTGCTTTTTAAACTTTGCCTCACACAGAAATTAATACATGGCTGACTTTGTCTGGTTTCAGTTTAAGTAAGCCAGTGGATATTAAAGCGTGCTTGGCAGTATTTTCATTTGGTGCACACAAGGGTCTTGAAGGCAGCTCGCCAAAACTAAAGAGGAAAAGGCCAACTTAAGATGGTTTCAGTAACAGCAAAGAAATGGAAACACTGCCTCACATAAGGCTGGCACTCAAGGGTTAGGAGTCATAATTCGACCTTTTTTTAGTTTAATTTCTTTATTTTTTAAATCATAAAACAGTTTGATATACCCCTTTCAGAATGAAAGTCATGAAATTTGCTGAGCTAAAAGTAAAAATAAACTAATAATGTATTTATGTGACAAAAAAACTATTTTGGGGGCATTCATAAGAATCAATAAACTTTTGTGAAATTAAGAATATGAGTGCTAGATTTAAGGGAGGAGCTTCATCTCATAGACGCTGGCAGTTTCCTGTCGGGTGCAGTGGTTAAAATGCTGGTATGTGTCTGGAGATCTGTCTGAAAACGTCTGGGTCTTAGGTTTCCACACTGTCACACCACAATCACTTGTCTAATTATGTTAGTCTCTCTTCCTCACAAGACAGTCTTCTTTCATCACACCAGAATCAAGTTTGAGTGCACTGCATGTAAACTTGGAGGGAAAAAAAAAAAAAAAAAATCACGTCCGTCACAGATGGACTGTCATTTGCATCAGTATTTAAAAGAGACAGACCTTATTTCAGATGCTTAACACATTTATAAACTGTCTTTATCAATGATAATTCTTGACAATTTAGTTTTTGTCTACAATTTTTTTCTCTGCTGCATTTATTTAACTATTAACATTAATAAGAACAATGCAAAATTGATTTAGTTGCATGAACTAAGCTCTCTCCCCTCTATTTGCTTTAAGGTTTTATTCCTTAAATGAATATGACTGAATGCTTGTTTTGGTGTTTGGATAAAATAAGCTAGTCTTCTCATCTAAGCTGAATAAATTGGATTTCTCAAAATATCACGGCCTATATCTAAACAGATACTTATAGTACAAAGTACATAGCCCCCCCCAGTTTAACTGTTTTTTCCAATACTAAAATTATTTATGATAATAAAAAGTAAACCAGTCCCCTTACAGTACATAAAATTTATTTAATAACAGCTTTATAGAGGAACTGAAGGTGCAGTCCTATATTCTGCCACCAGAGGGAGCATGACTGCCTGCTGTGGTTGTAGTAAACTGTTGTACTGTTATGTAATCTGAAACCTCATAATGTGGTCCTGCATGAGTAATCTTGTGTTAAAAGAGGAATAAATAAGTGTTAGGATCAGGAAACGGCTCATTTTACTGCAGCTGTGTCCTATTTTTAACATTCAAATATTACAGCCGTCACATGCTAAATGTAACTGGTTAAAAGTTTTGTTTTGCCAGTATTATAGGAAATGGTGGCTTGTTTTTAAATAGCACGAACGGCACAGTCACAAACTCTCACATGTGATCTCATGCTTGACTTCCCGTGTACTCGAGCTTGGGAGGTAATGTGCGTTGACTCACCACCAGAATGTTAACTACCGGGGAAGTATTTTATCCACTCTTTGGCTGTGCCCACAGCTATTTCTCAGTTTACAAGGAAAGAGTGGGAGGTGTGCAGCTGAGCACACTGACACTCTTCCACTTCAGCCTCTTTTTCTCACTCTGTCTCTCTTTTTTCCCTTCTTTTTTTTGTGACCATGCAGCTTCTAGGAGTCAGGGGCAGAATGATCAAACAGGTTTTTCTGTCTTTAGTCATTCTTGTCCATGTCCCTAAATCCACACAGTGTCTCCATATAGTAACTTTGTGTGTGTGTGTGTAATGATGGTGTGTTTTACAATCTGGGCAAACATTATCAGGAATAAATTTATCTTCTTCCAGTTCAGAGGCCGTCCAGTTTCTCTTCCAGCTTTACACACAGCTGATCTTCCTTCTGACTTAAATGTTCTTTTTTAAATTTTATTTGTTATGAACTGGCTGCTTATTTTAACTTTTTTTTGTTTGTCAGAGGCTCAAATTATTATTATTTTGACATTAATATCTAGGCTTTTAATATTTTCACATCAGATATGATTAAAAACAGCTGTGTTGAGCATTATTTATTTGCTGTAGGATATTTTCCTTTTGTATAAATTGAAGTTTTTTTTTAAATGAAAATATCATTTTTTTCAGCTTTCTGTGTGAATAATGAAATTGTCTTTTGGTGTAATTTTACCAGGGAGGCAGCGGAACAGGCTCGAACCTATGGACACTATTTTTGTGAAGCAAGTCAAGGAAGGTGGGCCTGCTTATGGAGCTGGGCTTTGCACAGGTAATAACCAGTCACTGATATTATTATTATGAATATTTACCAAAACCCACCCCAGATCATATGGAGTACAGATGATAATGTTTGTAAGTTGGAGAACTTTTAAGCAAAAAGAAAAAGTTTCCATTTTCTATAAACCTGGCATTTGGCAGATTTGGGGTTGTTTGCTGATAGTGTTGTTGCTTTGTTGACTAGGAGATCGAATCGTGAAGGTAAATGGAGCAAGCATCATCGGGAAAGCTTATTCTGATGTGATATCTTTGATCCAGGACAGGTAAGGCTGGCAGTATTGGTATGGTGGAATTTGCTTTGTTTGGGTGAATTCACACAGTTTTAGATGCTCTTTTATTTTGTTTCCTGCAGTGGTGAGTTTCTTGAACTCTGCGTGATGCCAAAAGATGAGGACATTCTGCAGCTGGTAAGTTTTAATTTGCCACAACGGTATCTTCATGGCTTTTTATTCACACATTCTGAAGAGTGTGGGAAAAACTCCTCTTCTTTTGAGTTGTAAAACGACTTGTGTTCAGTCATCGAACTGCTCTGGTTTAAGGTGTTTATGATGAGACAGCAGTCATGAGATCCAGGCAGCCGGCCCGTCCCATCAGCGCTCTCTATCTGGGCCTCTTAATTAGGCCAAAGCAGTCTTTCTGTCCTCCAGAACTGCTGCTGACACCACTGTTGAAATGGCCTAAATTTACTGCTAAAGCAAGCGTCACCCAAACTATCTATAGAGGATAGTTCAACATAGAGCAAAATATTCAGCTTGTTGTTTTATTTGTTTTTTACTTTTGTTCCTGTCTGAAAAATGTAGTTTGTTTGTAACGATGCATTAAATTTCTACAGAATAGCAAACAAAACAAAACTGATTTGCTTCTGATGTGTTCAAATGAGCCTCACAGATCCACATTTGTACTTCATGGTTAAGCAGAAAGAAATGTTTTGAAGATTTGTCAATTACTTAGATTTTACAACAGCTTGGAGCAAACCTATGCTGTGCATGATGGAAAAAAAACACTTGGTGTTTATTCTAGGAAAACATTGATTAATAAAGTTGGGTTATCTAATATCAGTTTTTCTTTTGTATCGTGGTGTACCTGTATGAAATAAATCCGTGTTTAGTTTTACTCATTCCCTTAAATTGACTAGTTTCACGTTTGTGCTACATTTAAGGAGTTTCTAATTCATATTAATTTTGTTAAACTGATATGTTCCACCAAATTGAGTGCAAAAGAAAAAGAGAAATTGTTCATAACTATCACTTTAAACTCACACATTGTTAAAGTTACTATGTAACAACAAGCCCCATTTGCTTTCACATATATATTCATTTTTGTACTTTTAGTGGAAGCAGTGTTTTTAAAGATTTATGTAAATAAAATAAATTGCTTGGGCTCATTACCGTATAGGTCTGAGTCGAGACCATTGACATGTAAATTAGGCATGTTGCAGCTCTTTTGGTGTGTTTGATCGACTGTTCAGTGTCAAAATCACAAACTAGACATTGAGTCTTTTCAGTCTTCTGTCGATCTATTTATTCAGGTAACAGCAGGTAGATGGTATAAATAATTAAAAATATGAACACAGTGAGATTTGATTACAAATTCAAAGGAATTTAGATTGTATACTAATGCTGCACATTATATTTAAATTTGATCAGATACCATAAAACCGCTCAAGTCCAACAATTTTTAGCAGATTAAATTCAGTGTGAAGGTTTTTGTTTGTATGCTTCAGTCTTGCTGCAGCGGCTTCTTTAGAAATTGGTGCTTCACTAAATAATACCTTGAGAACCGCTTGACCCAAATTGTGTTCAGTGCAGAGGTAAACCCTCGTACCTATGCAGACTTGATCTTATCATCAAATCTTTTATGCATGCTGTGGGTAGCTGTTATTGATTCTGCACATTCAGAGCAAAGCTAAGGTGCACTTATCTGTTTCTGATCGTAAGTATACACAGTCTAGATGTTTTGGCAGGATGTGCAGGAATCCTTTCCTACCAGCTTTTTATTATCTGACAACGTGTTTATGAATTATACAATGTAATGAAACTGCTGGAATATTTGCTTCCCAACAAATTTATCCCTGGGGGTTCTTTAGGGCCATGTCGAATCACATCCATTAGCGGAATACTTTAGTCAGTTGGCATTTCAGTTGACATTTGCAATACCAATATCTATATTGTAGTCATCCGCACACTTCCAAAGTTATTTGTCCACAATATCAAATTATAGATTGGGCCTTAGTTAGTTTATTTTGAGTTGCCTAAATAAAGCTTGAATTGTCAAAAAAATGTATATATATGTCCCATCCAGCTAACACTTTTCCCCCTTTTATCATAAGTTAATTTTCTCATCTATGATAACCACTTCTACTCCGTCTTTTTCAGTCCTCTCTCTTGCTTGCCTTGTTTCTGTAGTTATATTTAGTCCTTTCTTGCCACAGTGTTGTATTACAAGTGGAAAGCAGCAGCACAAAAAAAAATATCTGTGATGTAGGCATGCAAAGTAAGATCTGTCCGTCAAAATCAGAGGATTATCAGAGATGCTAGCAGAGAGGCGTGACACTGTAGGAGGCAGCATGCACTGAATGCTTGGAGACGGGCAGCAGTTGCTTAGCAAAGAGAAGGAGACGTTGAACATTTAAGGAGCAGAAAAGAGAGGGAACGTTACGGCATAGAAGCGGAAGCAACAGTGAGCAGGGGAAAATAAACGGAACGGCATGAATGATGAGCTTAAACCGGTGGATAAAGTCAGCTGACTGCTCTGTGTTTTGAACAGGTTGACGCTTAGAGAAAAGGAGAGGGGAGGAAGGAGTGGGAGGGGGAGCTGTACCATCACAGCTGAATGTATAATCAGCAGCTGCTGCTTCTGTCATGTGATCAGTACCAGGGAGGGAAAGAGAGGGAGAGACTGGAGACACCTTGTTCAGTTAGCGTAATATTCTGTTTGGAGATGGATGGAGCCACGAAGACCTAAGGGCAACATGAGAAGCAAGCTTCTGCTCCTGTCAGCTCACCCAGGACAGAGTGTCACAGGCAGGTTGTAACGTGGCAACCCCTGCTACCTCTTTGCTTTCTCATCCTTGTGTACCGCCACTGCAACTCTAGTGTATTTTTAGCATGACAATCCCTAGGATTGCTATGGCTGATTCATCTTTTCTGCTTTTGGGATCGGTTCTGTTTTTGACAAAATGTGCATTTTGCTCTGCTTTCATCTTTTTCTCTTCCAACCTCTCTCCCGTGATTCCTTAATGCACTTGTTTTCACATGCTGTAATGGCAGCCTTTCTCTGGGGAAACAACTAATCTGGTAAGAAAACGGCACACTGTGTAACAGCTTGATGTTGACATGTTGTACCAGCTGTGTCATTTTTCATGTGTCATGCATGTCATCACCGTTAAAAAGATGTTGCCTTTAGGTTGTGCATTTCTGCCATATACTTGACTGGGATGTGTGTTTAATGGTCACATATGAGCTCATGATTCATATGTTTAGACTGCAGAAATGGCCGATGCACTGTGGCTGCAGTACCTGTTAGATTTAGGGCTCGAGTTGGCAGCCAGCTGGAATCTCAGTGAGACCTCGCCCCTTCTTTGTACCCTGTCAGATGTCATCAGTGTGATAAAGGCCACTGACCTCTGAACTCTTGTGTACAGTCATGGTTATAAAGGGAGGAGCTGAGCCTGACACTGATTGCTGAAAGATGCATTCTTTATGTGAGAATGTAATCTAACGCCATGTTGTTAAAGGCTCAAAGTCCTCATACCTTCACTTTTTCCTTGTTTGTTGTACGTACAACACGTTATGAGTCGGGTAGATAAATTTTGTTAGCATTACAAACACTTCGTACTAGAAAAAGCTCCTCTTGCAACTTTGTTGTAAGTAGGACTTTATTTTTGCATCAGCAAGGAAATCGTTTAGGCTTTGTACCACTGGATGATGGCATGGGTGACTAAATATAGCGCATTCACTGTGAAGGATAGGCTGCCTTTAGGAGGTCACAGTCTGTCAGAGGTGGGTAAATGTTGATTGGTTACCTGTGTATTTGTGTCATTTTTTATTTTATCGCTTTTTGTTCATATGTCTGTGTATAAACTTTGTGTGTTGTTGCAAAATCTAAACGGCCGCTGTTTCAGTTCAAGCTAAATAAATACAGTTATTGTGTTTCATAGGTGAGGTTTATTTAATACTAAAACTTGGGTAGAAATGGGCCGTTATTTGGAGAAGACACGCAAATGTATTAGAGCAAGAATGCTGCATTATAAAGGAAGTGCTTAAAGCAACCTCTATTTAAAAAAAAAAACTGCTTGGTTTTATGTGTACACTATCTGCAATTATTATTATAGAAGTCTAAATAAGGAGCAGATGTAGAACATTGACACCCCTCAACTGTTTGAAACGCCTCCGCTCACTCATACTGCAACATGCACTGCCTACACACATGCATGCTGTAACATTTGCAATATCACACTTGACTTCTCTTTAAGCATCTAGTGCCATACTGTTGAATATTACACACGCTTGTGGTTTGTACTACTCTGTTGTAACATTGCCTTTTTGCCCTGTCTGCAGGCCTACTCCCAGGATGCCTACCTCCGTGGCCACAGCAGCTACAGTGGAAATGCCTGTCACATCCCTAATCCCCCCACAGTATGCTACCCCAGAGTAGACTGTAAGCCTGCGGGCATGGCCCAGGCAACAGACTTAGCGGGACAGGTTTGCCGAGGGCCAACAGCACCTCTTGACCATGGGTATCGTAAGGAGATTACTGTACCCCCGTCTCCTCCTCAACCATATCCTAAAAGCCAAACGGCGGTGTGCATGCGCAATGACAGCATTAGGACTGTGGTGGTTCCCTCTAATACAGCACATATCGGGCATATGGTTCCGGCACGAAGGATAGAATTTATGGACCCTGTTTTTGTAAGGGGAAGACCTGGGTCGCTGGCCCAGTATCCTCACCCTCGGAAGGCTGATGTCTATCCCAGTGGTCCCGGAATGGTTCCATTTGTGGGTCAGACACCTAACTATCCAGGCAACCATCAAAACATTGATTGGCGCACTTACCAAACATACAGGGAGTATATTGACAACAAAGGCATTCATTCCCATGGAAGTCGGACCATCCAGGAGAGACTGGACAATTTGCGAACTGCCAGTCAGCCTTCGTTTGCCAATACTCATCACATTCCTCAGAGGGACTGGGCACCTAAGGGAGTTCAGCGCAGGAGTACCTCCCATGAACGATCATACCACAGACCTCCACCCCAATTTCAGATTGCCCCACGCAGTGCCTCACAGGACCGTATGGGAAATGCAGAGAAGATGAGCCATGCAAGAAACTGGCCTCCTCGAAGCGTGTCCCAGGATGGCCTTGTTCTGAAAGCCCGGGCACGTTCCATAGACTATGCCGATTCTGTAGAGCTTGTCCGGCCTAGTGAAAGCAGAGTTGTGTATCCAAGGGCAGACCAAGGTACGAGGCCAAGCAGGCAGTCCATCCCCAGAAATGCTATGCCATTTAGGCCTTCTGCTGGATACAGTGCTGGCATGAGAGGAACATCAAACCCTTCTTTCTACTCTAAAGGACCAGACTCACTTCAGAACCGTTCCTCACCCAAGATCTCTCACAGGCCCTCAGTTTTTGGAAAGAGCACAAGTGCTGAACATTCTTTTATTGACCAAAGAGTTTCAGTCAAAGGACACCAATCAGGCATCACTAACCAGCAAGGCCAGGGCATGATGCGGGCAGAAACCATGCAGCCCACTGATGCAGGCAGAGACTCTGCTTTGGTAGGACTCAGGTCTTTATCTTGCTCCACTTCAAAAGAAATTCCTCAGAGGCCTGGCATCCTCAAAACACCCCAGCAAGACTATCAAAGTCAGGTTAATGGGCAAAGTCCGATAGAAGGTGCGGTAATTCTGAGGGAGAAATCTCACGAGGGCCCCAGCCCCTTACGACAACACTCTTACATTCTGGCTGTAAACGATGACGGAGCTGACTCCACGGCCGATGTGGTGGTGTGCTGGCTTCCAAATGACGCACGCAGGGAGATGCACATGCGTCGAATCGAGGAACAACGACACACCTCCTGCTCCAGCAACTTGGACGAATCTCTGGACTCCATTCCATTTATCGGTAAGAGAATCAATAGTTGTAACCCTCGCTGGTTTACGTTGTCATGACAACAGCAGCAGGTGGTGGTAACATGGATCAAAGTTCTCGTGCTAATACCGTATCTTATTTTAACAAAACAAAAAGCATTAGCACTTTAGACTTTACCAAAAACTAGTTGGAAATAGATGAATAGATTGAAAACTGACTGTGGAGCAACAGTTGTAACTTCATCATTGATCAGATTTTATGCGTTATTGCAGAAGTACAGTCATGGGAAGATGTTCCCAGTTAAATGTATTTCTGTGGGAAGCTGTTATTGATCAGGTTTTGATTCCTTCAGAGAGTGGTTGTGAGATTTAACCAGTGCAGAGTAAAGGTAGGCTTGGAATTCATTGAATTTCTCTTCTAATTTATTGTTTTCTTGATACTGTCTCTTCAGAGCAGACTACATTATGGTGGTGCTGTACTATAATGGATGCTGTGGTCATTAAATGGTTGGCATCCCAAAAATGTCTTTCCGTTCACATATCAAGTGTTTCAGTGCACTTTAAATGTTGACTGAATTTTGCATAATTGAGTTTTGCCTTAATCAGTTCAATGCAAAAAAATATTAAATGTTGTTTATTATAATGGCTATAAGAATATTTTATTGTTTTGAGAATATGCAGATGAAGAACATGTTAGAGCTTTAAAGCATTTCAGGAATTTTCTGTTTGAAGTGTTACCAAATATGTGTGGATATTTCTGTATATCAGGCTGCTTTTTTCCCTCCTTGTTCCTTGTTTGAGTATCTGCCTATCCATCTGTTTGCCTGCCATCTTTTAAGACGCCACGCAATAATAGATGGTAATGGTAAACTGGTAAAGAGCAAGACAATCAGAAAAAAATCTGGCAGTCAGTCTAGTTTTGCTGAAACGTTTTAGTTTTCTCGCAGAGTATTTGTCAGTATATGACATGCAAAACAATCCCAAGATTTTTCTTTTAGAGTCAACATATTGTATATTGTTTCATTTAGGAAGATGGGTTGGGATTGCTGTTTTTTGGGAGTAGGAATCAAAAGGAATATGTAGTGCTTTGCAGGTAGATCCTGAGGAGGAACTAGGTCACAGGCTGATGTTACTGAGAGGTTTTAGTTTGATCTTTTGGTGAAAATTGGGTTTCAGATTCAAATCTAGGTCTCTCTGAAGGTGTACCATATGGTAACTAGTCAACTTCATGTAAAAACTTCTCTCAGTTTTCAAATCTCAAAACTAAACATTCACAAGTTGGTGTTTGTTTGCTGTTCCTGTCGTGGTCTGTATAATTTTGGTTTTTAACGCTGCCTCGGAGTCCAAGTTCAGACAAAGCAGTGACTGATGATGTCGTAACCCATCCTTTCTGGGATTTGTGCCCTGGTTCAAGAGAACAATGTCTTGATTCAGTAAACCTCAGTGGTCTGTTTATAAAAAAACAAACAAACAAAAGAAGAGTTTTTTAGCCTTTAAGTGTGCAAGATTAATATTTGGTCTTAAAGAGCAGCTGATTGTTTTTTAACGAACAGACAGTATTTTATCATTTAAATAACAAAGGCTTCAATTTTCACTGTTTTTGTAGGCTTTCTGAATATTCATATATTTTATATGTATGCAGTTTTAGAAAAAATACAATACACTGGCTTTCATTTCAGAGGTTTTGCATATTACGAAACATTTAAAAATCATCTTGACCACATCTAGACAATTACAATCTTTAGACAAACAAAGACATGACGTATTTAGACCCTGTTCTGATTTATTTAACTAAAATACAGAATGTGACAGTAAGAGACTGAACATCTCTGGTTCCTGAATGTCAGTTCGGGCCTGAGCCCTTTCTCTTCTCTTTTTTGTGCATTTGATTTTGGAGATGGTTGCTCACACACCTAACCCTTTCTCTAACCCCTGATCCTTAAAGAGAGTCGAATGTTTCCATAGTAAACCAAGTGCAGTCTGTCACTTAGCAAAATATTACAGATACTTGCATTTTTCTCCTCTGAATAATAGCTACAGGATAGTCTATAAAAATGAATCTTTTTGTGACAGTCTTTTTTTTTTGTTACTTTCTGTTTATTGAGAGTTTTTCTTTTAAACGAACACATACAAACTCAGAACCGAAAAAAAAACAGACTGTCGACAAGAGAAATTACTCACATTCTGACTATGTTAAACATATTACAGGGGAAAACCGTAAACAGATATCATTTCCATTTTTTGAGCAGCTTTTAAATAACAGAGGAGAGGGAGACTATACAGAGGGAGATTATTCATCGCTCTCTAGAGATTTAGTCCATTTGCTCCATCTCTTTTTATAAAGGTCCGGTTGCAGTCTCAGCATGAACGTTAACTTTTCCATTTGGTGGGTTTCTTCCACCAGTACCAGCCAGTCCTTTAACGTTGGTGGATCAGGTTGAAGCCATTTCCGAGTAATCAGTTTCTTGCCTGTAGCACTGAAGATTTTTAATAAATATTTGTCATTCACGTTTAGGCCTTCAGGAACAGCTCCGAGTAACAGTAACATAATGGGTTGTTGGAATTTAAGACCCAAAATTGACTCAATCTTCCCCAGAACATCCTTCCAATAAGTCTTTATCTTAATGCAAGACCAGAAAATATGGGAGTGATTTGCCTCTGTGACCCCGCACCCCCTCCAGCATTTAGATGCATCAGGGTTTCTATAAGGCTGCTGCTTTGGTGTTCTAAAGAAACGTAACAAATTTTTCCAACTGAATTCACGCCAATGGTTTGAGGAGGATGTTGTAGCAGCGGATTCACACATGTTGTCCCACTGCTTTTGTGATATTTCAATGTTCAACTCTTTCTCCCATCTTTTCCTAACATAGTCTGTTGAATTTCCTTTGGATCTCAACAATCCCTGATAAAGTTTGGAAATAGTAATCTTGCCAGGCTTGGAGTAAGTCTGTGAAACCAACTGAATTAACTCGTTAGACTCTGCGGTACAGGCTTTCAGAATGTTTGCTGAAATATATTGTCTAAGTTGTAAGTATCTAAAAAAATCCCCTTTTTCTAAATCGTGTTTTTGTTGAAGTATTTGAAAGCTTGGCAGTGACTTTTTGTCCAGTATTCCGCAATATGCAGTTATTCCTTTCTGTGACCAGGTTCTAAAGCTGGAGTCCAATTGGTTGGGGGTGAAATCAGAGTCGAAAGCGGCCCATCTGAGAACTCGTATCTGTCTACCTAGGTTTAATTCCCTGACCACTTCAAACCAGATTGAAAGGGTAAATGACACTAGGGGATCTAATTTTTTTTGGCATGCTGCTGCAAGTTTCTGATCCCCAATCAAAGCTTGTATAGGAATGTTTCCGTATTTGCTTTCTAATTCTTTCCATCTTGCCTCATAATTATGGTCACACCACTGAACCACTGTTTTGAGCTGAGCCGCGAGATAATAAGCATGAAGATTTGGGAGTGACAGACCCCCTTTTTCTTTTCTAATTGTTAGAGTACTGTATTTAATTCTGGGTTTCTGTCCCCTCCAAATAAAACGCGATATCATTTTGTCCCACTCACAGAACTGAGAATGGGGGATTTTGATAGGTAAAGAAATAAATAGGTATAATAACCTGGGTAATACTGACATCTTAATGACTTCAATTCTTGAATTAAAGTCGATTATACATTCAGACCATTGTGTGAGGTCTTGTTTAATTCTAGCATTCACAGTTACAAAGTTTTTTTTGTACAGGTCATTCGGGAGGTAAGTCAGCCATACACCCAAGTATTTGAGTGCTTTCTTAGACCAATCAATAGGAACTTTATCTTTGATCTCTACTGATGGGTAATAATTAAAACTCATAATCTGTGTTTTGCTTTTTGTGACAGTCTTAACGCAAGTCTCATATGCTCTCAGAAAGTTGTAAAACCTAAAGTATGTTACCTCAAAGCACTGATCAACAACAGATATAACTTTTAGAAATAGCCAGGGAGGCCTTGTTAGAAAGATGGTGGTATTCAGTTTTTTGCCCAGTTTCAAAGTTGGGTACAAGCTGGAACTAGGGCAGTAGCTTTTAAATTTAGCTCCAAAAAGCCCCTCGGCTGCAGAGAGCAGCTTTGTACTCTGAGCCATTTCAGGCTTGCAATGCCCAGAGTGGGCAACAGATAAACTTTCTTCTTTTAAAAGAAGACATTATTGTCTCAGAGAGAAACTGATCTTTTTGCTTTCTAAATTTCCCATAGATAATGGCTAATAAAGTTATCTTTTCAGTATAATTGAATCTTAGAGCCATTGTTCTCTTTTTCTGCAGTAAGACAGCATATGAAAAGACAATGCACTGGAGAACAGACACATGGGAAGTTCTATTTTATCTCTGTGCTCACATTGAATATATTCTCGTCTTCACAGATGAGCCCGTCAGCCCGAGTGTTGACCGAGAGGCTGCTCCTATCCCTCCCTCTGTTGTGGTATCTGTCCCCCCATCCGTCGCTACAGCACCCTCCAGTCAAGGCTCCCCGTGTCCTCCCATTTGTCGGCAGCTGTCACATGACCAAGGTAAACTGCCCCGGGTTGGTTGGTAGGGATATTATTGAGTATTTCTCATGAAATTCATCTTGATAATGATTTTCCCCTTTATAAATCGTTATTGATCCTTTAGCCTCATCGCCTCTTGGAGTTTAATTTATAAAGAGAATAATTTCATATTTTTACCACAAATCTATAGAGTCTCTGCGCAGCGCTTTGTTGGACTCGGACTCAGCCAGTAAAACTGAGCGGTCCAAGTCCTACGATGAAGGCTTGGATGGCTATCAAGAAGAGGCGAAAGGGTGAGTGCATCCTAAGGTTCTTTATTTATTTATTTATTTATTTATTTATTTATTTATTTATTTATGTATGTATTTATTGTTGGGTGCATTCAATCTGTCTGACATTGCTCTTTCTGTTTTTTTCTTTTTTCTTTTTTTAGAAGATCTCCAAGTAAACATAAGCCCAGTTTCAGGGGCCTAAGAAAGGTGAGAAAGTATGAAGTCAGTCATGTTTGTATGACATTTTGCAGCATTCTTTGATAATATTTCAAAATTCCCGTGTTTACTTACTGTGGCCCTTTTTATCTGGTAGGGACGGATTCTAGAAAGTCACATGTAAATAAAAGATTGTATATAAATATAGAGACAACAAGATTACTAGTTGTATTCACTCCATATCTTAATATTTTATATAAACAATACAGACTTGAATCATTAGTCTCTTACATTGTGGAAAATATCTGACACTTACTGGACAGTGAAATTAGGACTGAAATATTATAACCTATAATATTACAATAAACAATATCTTTTATTGTTTCTAATTTTATAACTCTTTTTTTATATAGAGAGAAAGACACTCAAACACATTCATATATATATATGAATGTGTTTTCTGGTTGAACTGAAAATTAGATTAAATAATGGATTTTGATAGCTCCAGGGCTAACAGAGAACCTTTGATTATGCTCGCAGAGCTGTTCAGGAAACAGCTGTTTGTGCAACAGATTGATGCATTAAACGCTGATGGCTTCTCTGAAGGCACACTCAGATAAAAGTTGGTAGCGGACGACCACATCGCTAAAAGCAGGGGTGAAGCTGCGCTATAAATGAAGAGTAATGCACATTGGCACTGATTCAGAGAGTGTCAGACTGTTACAGTCCTGACTGATTAAAAGTCTTGTTTGGAAAATTGATCATATAAATTGAAAACTATACAATGCTGAGTGGTATATTGCATTACAGCTCAACTGTCCTACTTTTAAATGTAAATAAAATAATGATATGTCATTAATATAAGCAACTTTCTATAAGCTGTGAGTTTTCTGAAGCAAAAATAATCCTATTTTTCCTGACGCCATGTCTTTTGAGTTTGACACACAGGCTTTGGTGCGCTCCTTTTATTCACGTGGGAAGTGTATTTTTCAGATTTGGGATGTCGTGACCATGTAACTGTGACATCCCCAGTCTGTTTCCATCTGCAGATCTTTGTAGCATGTCATCCTCTCCTCACACACTCCCCCATGTTTCATGTCACGCTCTGCAGTCATCTTATAACGCCAGGAAAAAAAAGAATGTCTTATTCATCCTTGTAGGCTCCGGACGGGCATAAATCATCGGGGGATTCTGGATCTCGAGGAGACTCCTCCTCAGACGTCTTCTCTGACTCCTCCAAGGAAGGGCTGCTTAATTTCAGGCAGTTCACAGAGAAAAACAAGGTATTTTTGTGAACGCTAAAGCTTTCATTTAAAAGTCATATTTATCACAATGAGAACTGCGAGCATTTCTTCCTTCTCAAATTTTACAGCGTGTCGGTGGCGGCATGAGATCCTGGAAGCCAATGTACGCCGTTTTACAAGGTCACACCCTGAGCCTCTACAAAGACAAGAAGGACACACTTTCTCATGTTTCAGCTCCGTCTGACGAGGACCCGCTTCAAATTAGCATCAAGGCCTGTCTGATTGACATCTCCTACAGCGATACAAGACGCAAGAATGTGCTGCGCTTGACCACCTCGGACTGCGAGTATTTGTTCCAGGCCGAAGGGAGGGAAGACATGCTTTCATGGATCAAAGTCATTCAGGAAAACAGTAACCCAGATGAAGAGGTGTGTGTAGTACACCTGCTGACATCATTTCCTCCTGTAATGCCATCAATGCAGAGAGTCGAACGAGAGGTTTAGAAGCACGGGAAAAACTAGCAAGTTAAAACCATCCCACAATGCAGCTTTAAAAGAGCACAGTCACACCCTGTGGAACAGTAACAAATGAACCAAAGTCTTTGAACATCTTACAATGAGTGTTTTACTGGCATAAAAAGGATCAATGACATTCTGCATAAAATGGAAAACAAAGGCTAAAATAAGAAGTCATTTGAAACCTGTTTGACCTGGGCAGAACAAAAACACGCTCAGGGTGTGAAAGGAAATTTTCACACGGACCGAGGGCTGTTTAAAAAAGCTTTTATAGCAGAAACTATTAAGGAAAAAAACCCTAATCCTTCATTCTTAGTTGCAGAATCTGTAACCGTCTATTGTCATCATTTAAAGTTTGTTTTTTTTTTTCAGTAAATTTTAATTTCTATCACTTTTCTTAACAGATGTTTTGTCCTAGCTTTAAAAACCCTTTTGACTAGATGCCAAGTTCTGTTGATTTATTTAGCAATTTATTAATCATATATAACGATACAAAATAATCACGTTATTGAATGTTCTGCCTTATGTTCTGTTGTTGCAGAATGCTGCTGTAACAAGCCAGGACCTGATCAGCAGAAAAATCAAAGAGTACAACATGATGAGGTGTGCAGGACGGGGGGCACTCTCACTAAGCGAGTTGTTGAAATATTTTCCCAATTGTTTTAATCATTGCAAACTTTCCCTTTTCATCAGCGCTCCCAGCAGCAGATCAGAACCCTCCCCCAAAGCGGCTCGGCAGTCGCTCAGCATCAAACAAGCGATCCTGGGAGGTAAATCGGACAGCAAGCTCTACAGCCCCCATTCGCCCAAAACCGGAGAGGAGCGAAGGGTGTTGAAAGGTCAGAGTCGCCCCATGAAGTGTTGGCATGTGTCATTTAGTTCGGTTAGTAGGTGTGTAACCTCGTGTCTTCTCAGATGAGTCCAGTCCTCCTCGGGACAGGACATCTTGGAAAATCGACATTGCGGGAATGATAAGAAAGCCGTTTGAAAAGAAGACTCCAGCTGGCATCACATTCGGCGTTCGGCTTGAAGACTGTCCACCTGCTCAAACTAACAGGGTGGGTCTGCTCTGCCTGATGATGTGAAAATATAACAAGCTGAGCACAAACACTGAGTTTTTTTGCGGTCGGCCATCTTGTTCCCACTAAATCCATGTCTATTGAGGCTGTTTTATGCCGCTTAGCTGATTTATTTGACCCACTGTCGTCCCGCTGCAGTTTGTTCCTCTCATAGTGGAGGTGTGCTGTAAGGTAGTGGAGGAGCGAGGTCTGGAGTACACTGGGATCTACAGGGTTCCTGGAAACAATGCTGCCATCTCCAGCATGCAGGAGGAACTCAACAGCAAAGGCACGGCTGACATCGACATCCAGGAAGACGTGAGTGACAGACAGTCTGTCGGAGCATCCTCTCAAAGTGACTGACTTGTTCTGTAAGCACGGTTTTAACGTGACGCTGTCTCGATCTTCTCTGCAGAAATGGCGGGACCTGAACGTCATTAGTAGTTTATTGAAGTCGTTTTTCCGAAAACTTCCAGAACCTCTGTTTACAAATGGTAAGAGAACATGCTGAAAATCACAAAAAGGCGAATGCAAGCAGTGTTGCATTTTAAAGTTACGGTTTTCCTTCTCTGTTCGCAGAAAAGTACGCTGACTTTATTGAAGCCAGCAGAACAGAAGATTCGGTGGAAAGATTAAAGGAGCTCAAGAGGCTAGTGAGTGAAATCTGTCAGGAGAAACATTTAAAGAAGTAAGAAGCTCCATCCTGAGACTTTTTTTCCTTTTGGTCAATGTTTGCAGATCTACGAACTACCCGTTCATCACTTTGAAACACTGAAATTTCTTTGTGCTCACTTGAAGAGGGTTTCCGAGAACTGTGAAAAGAACAAGGTATGAGTTTTTTCTGTTAAAACGGTAAAACCCGTTTGAGGTTTTCCTCCTGTAACGCGGCTCGTGCGCACCTGATCTGCTTAGATGGAGCCTCGTAACATGGCGATCGTGTTCGGCCCTACGCTGGTCAGAACGTCCGAGGACAACATGACCAACATGGTCAATCACATGCCAGACCAGTGCAAGATAGTGGAGAACCTCATCCAGCAGTTCGACTGGTTCTTTACTGAAGACTGCAACGAGGAACCTGTTGTAAGCGGCACTTTCTCACCTTGGGTCCTGTTTGTATCAACGTCTGTGCCTGAGAAATAGTTGAATTGGATAAACACTTGTAATATTGCAATCAACTTTTATCTCGAGCTGAGACAAACCCCACATTTAAATTTAAGTCCTGCTCCATCATTCAGTAAAATGAAGCTCCTGTCTGTCGTGTTTCTGTATCTGTTTCCAACTTACGCACTTACTAATCTTCTTTCTGCTCTTTTGTTTCCTCCCCCGTCGGCCCAGACCTCAGCCGAGCAGGAAAGCACGGTGCAGTCGCAGCCCGTGCCCAATATCGACCACCTGCTCTCCAACATCGGGCGGACCGCACCTTCACCGGGTGAAGTCTCAGGTAACTTAAAAAGCTGTTTTATTTCTTTTTTTTTTTCCTTCAGCATTCAAATATCCTCACAATTAACATCTTACCATTGCTGCAGTAATGTAATGAATAAATCAAAGAGCTTTTTGTAAAGTTTTAATTCTGGTTAAAATGGTAGCTTCAGCTGCAAATGCTAAAAGATAAAGCATCATTTTTGATTTCCTTTATTTTAAAAGCTTTCAGTGAGACCAAGAACACCAGCTTTGTTTTTGTAATTCTGTTACTGCAACTTTTTCAGTGATTTTTCCCAGTGTCAACAATATTGTGGGTTAATCACTGGAAAATAGTTGAAAACCACCTTGCAGTAGGTCGAGCCTTTTTCTTTTTGATTTATTTTCCAGATGAGCGTGTTTTTTTTTTTTTTTTTTTTTTTTTTTGTTTCGTCATCAATTATTCGATTGTCAGTTTGGTTTCTGTTATTTCCGTTCCCTTTTTTCTTTTTATGCTTTTCTCTTAATTTTTCTTGCTCAGGTCATTTGATTTTATTTTTATTTCTTTATTTTCTCCCTGTGCTTTATCTATGTTGAGATGACGACTCCTTTTCTTTCAGTTCTTTTCTTCCCCTCCTCCTCATTTCTCACATAATCTCGGCATGTTCTTTCCCAAAGAAAATCTTACAAAAACGAAACAAAACGATGGAAGTTCTAACCCTTCTGACCTGCTGTGTGTAGTGTGTTGTTTTCTCCTCCCTTATCCCTGTCCAGCACTCACACATTACCCAATCTTGACACAGGCCAAGTGGGCGGCGTCTATCACTCGATGATGTCACTGATGGACTCTGTTTTGTCAGTGATGGACAGCTGGGACTGTAGGAAGAAGGACGAGTGTTGTGCCCAGTGTAGCTGCCTAGTCTGCAGAAACCCGCAGCTCTTTTAAATTTGGCCGAAAAGGAGGAAAAAAGATACAGAAAGAAAGAGAAGTCGATGTTTGTCATTGTTCCTGTGCCGTGCACATGTCATATTTAAACCAGTACCCTGAATTGAGGGGATACAGAGCCATGCCGCTGCACTTTTCTCTGAAAGCCCTTCTGCTGTCTCTTGTTGTCTTTTAAGCTGATCGCAAGGACAAGTAGCATGGTACGGTCAACCTCAGGTTCTCTTCCGGTCATGTGGCATAATCTGTCATGATGTCTGAGGGTGGGGTCGCAGTGTTCGGACTGAGCTGGATGTTCTCCAGCACACATGCGTTGACACACAAACAATCCACTCACACAACCAAATTGCAGTCCAGTAAGAGTTTAGTGAGTTACAGAGGCCGAGGTAAGCCGACTTTCGAGCGACACTCAACACGGCTTCAAGCATGGAGGCAAATTTGTTGCAACATGTAGATTTTTTTTTTTTCTCCGTTTATTTTTTTTGCTTCGAGGTTTCAGGCGCTGCCTTTTGTGTCTTATTTTTGTTGTTGTTTGTTTGATTTATCTGTGGTGTGATTATTTTAATACCTTTGTTAAAAATGCCAAATCATCAACTACAGATAAACATGAACACATTTATTCATCTCCCTCTGTTACATCAACATTAATCCTCACTGTATCCTTATGCAACGCTTCTTTTCGCACCAACACATCATTTCGAACAAAAAAACTACTACGACAGGAACTTTTTCAGGAGCCCGTCAGTCATTTCAGGGTCTACCTGCAGTTCAGCTAAAAGGACCGATTACGATTACTCCTGAAGCAGGATTGTCTAAGACAGATTTGATCACTTATTAGTCCACTTTGAAGCTCGTACAACCTAATTACAGCTTCTTCATACTCAGTTATGAGGTTAGGCTTTCATCTTTAGCAAGCCTCTTTTTATTACTTTAGTAAACATTTTTAATAACCATTTTTGAATCAATTGTAGAGCAGAAATAAGTAATATTTATAAAACAAACGCTATCAACAGAAGAAGGGTTATTTTGTTGTTGCATTTTTGGGGTTACTCGTGTTTTTCAGCTTTTTTGTGACCCTAGTAATTCGATTTTTCACACTAAAAAACAAAACAAAGGTTTTCCGTGTGTTTTAATGAATTTTTTAACCCTTTTTTTCCCACTCCTGGTTGACATATAGACATGCAAGCAGAATCTGTGTAGTTTCTTTGCCACCTAAAGTGAGCCGTTCTTCATTTGTTTGCCACAGTTTGAATATTTTTGAGTTTCGTTGAACACTATGTTTTGCTTTTTTATGTTGTTCACAGTAACAGGCTACATGTTAAAGGGTTCTGCAGGAGTTAATCTGTTTGGGAGTAGGAGCGATCTTTTTGTTACACTAACGCTCTCCTGCAGCAGCTCAGCCGTGTCGACCACAACACACCCTCACTGATCTGTTACACTCAGGCCCCTCAAATCTCTCAGTCAGAGCAAACTCATCACTCCGTCTCTGTGGCGTCTTGAGTTGGGAAAGAATGCCTACAGCTGGTTGGTGGCTACATGTGATGCTCTGTGACTGCCGTCCTTGTCCCCCGATGTGCCGTCGTTTCCATCGAAAACATGAGCATGAGCTGCTTTTTGTGTCTTGGTTTACTGCCGGGTTTCTCACCTCCTCTCCTTTCACCCTTCATCTCAGACGCCTTCTTCCGCTTTCTCCACTTCTGCATATACTGCTTAGTGTGATTACCTGTCTTCCTGTCTCTTTGCCTTCAATCAGAAATGTGTCATCGGCTTTTGTCTCGCTGCTCTCATTATATCCATCGTATCTGTCACTCCTGATCTCTTAAGGCTTACGTCTTCTTCCGTTAATGTCTGACATTTACTCATGATTATTTTCTTTTTAAATACAGACTCAGCATGTAGTGACTCCAGCAAATCCAAGGTAATGTCTTATTTAATACAGTTATTTCTTGCAACATGTGATTCTTGTTGCATTTTTCTGCATGGCGGCGTGCTCGGATAAGTCTAACAGAGTTTTGGTTCTGTATTGTCAGGTCTTGTGGGGGCCAGGGAAGGATCAGTGTAGCAAAGAAATGCTGCGCTCCTCCTTCTTCGTCAGCCGCAAACGCAAGAAGCCTAAGAACAAGCTTCACCCCAGCAGTTCAGACGACGACCTGGACAATGTTTTTACCAAGAAGGAGCTCCCAGAGGAGGGCCAGCAGCAGCCTCTGTGGTCCCAGGACAGCCGGACCGAGGACGAGGAACAGACTGACGGAGCAAGTGAAACAGAGAAGCACAGGAAGAGCTCGGAGGAGCAGCTGGAGAAAACGAACCGGAACGCGCCTCATCTCATTTCCTCTTCTGCCCTTCAAACGGCTTCCCCCTACGCTTCTCCACCCCATTCTCCCAACCTCAGCTACCGCATGCCCGCGGCCCACCAGTCTTCTCTGTCAGACCCGCACTCCAACTACGACGATACAGTGTCAGACCTCGGTACGATGAACAGCACCAGTTCTCAGGCATCGGTGCCCAGGGCGAGGCCCGGCAGGACTGCGGCTCTGGGCACGGAGGCGTGTCCCAGCGGGCTGGGAGCAGAGGTTTGCTCCATCACCTCAGACTACTCCACCACGTCCTCCATGACGTTCCTAACCGGAGCTGAGCTCAGCACCCTCAGCCCTGAAGTGCAGTCCGTGGCGGAGAGCCGGGGCGGAGAAGACGCGGACGACGAGAGGAGTGAGCTCGTCAGTGAAGGACGGCCGATGGAGACGGACAGTGAGAGCGACCTGTCGGTGTTTACTGTGGGGAAAGCCGAGCCAAGAGAGCCTCAGGACGCTCCCCGACCCCTGCCCTCGCACAGACTCATAGAGTGTGATACGCTTTCCAGAAAGAAAACCGGCCAGCTGAAAACCAACAGCGAGATCTCGCTGGATGGTTCTCGTGGTGATAAAGATGCCAACAGATTGTCACAAGGTGTGAGTTCAGCTAAAGGCCGTTCCTCCGGAAGCCTCAGCTCGTCGTCCCGGTCTGAGCTGGATAAAATGGAGCCAGCATGGAGGCTGAAGATCACGGATCGACTGAAGGTGCGCCTGCGAACGTCTGCCGACGACATGTTTGGCGTGGGCAGCCAGAGGACTCGGTCCCCAGAGGGCCGCAGTAAGAAGAAGAACATCCGGCGCAGGCACACGATGGGCGGGCAGAGGGACTTCGCGGAGCTGTCCGTTTTGGGAGACTGGTCGCAGCCGGTCGGCATCGGTTCAGGCTCGCGCTCCGAGCTGTCAGCCGTAGACCGGCTGAAACCGAAGTGCAGCTCTCAGGATTTCTCCATCGGGGACTGGATCGCTCGCGAACGCCACCGCACCAGCAATCCCGAAGTCAGCCTGGACCTCTCGGAACAGCAGGGGGCGCTGAGCAACACAAACTTCCAGAACTCGGAAGCCTCAGCTTCCGCCAACCTCGACTGTTGTCCCGCTGAGGCGTTAAACGGGGAAGTCTCCCAGAGTAAAAATCTGAGCCTTTCAGCCACCGCTCACCCACATAAACTCACCAGTTCACAGGTGGTCCACTCACGCTTCTATCAGTACCTGTGAGAGGTGTGTGTGAGAGATGGTATGTTCTCTGTCTGTATTTGGGAGTCTGTCACTATAATCTGTCATGTGACCAATGTTAGTGAATGAGCATGTTTACAAAAGTCTGGAGTGTGTTATTACCTGGTGTGAGTGTGTTTGTTAAAAGAGTTGCTGCACACAAGAATCGTTGATCTTGCTCGTGTATAAGGCATGGAACAAAATGTTTGTATCTTTAAAAAGTTTTTTTTTTTTTTCATTTTTTTATGACAAATAACTCTCGGGAGGAACACCCCCCCCCCCCCCCCGATTACAAACCTCTGTCGTGCTGAAAAGGACCTGTTGCTCACGAAACACTGAAGTACGATCAAAGTGTCAACACTATAGATTGTTCTGAAGCCGAGAGGCTTTTAAGGAACCTGACCTGACTTAGAATAATAGGAAGTAGTGAAAATAAGATTTTTAGTATTGCAGAGGAACTATTTTTGTGTTAAGAAAGTCTGTGAGTCTGTTGGTAACCAAATGAAGAATGTACAGACATGCTCGCTGTAACACTGACTAAAAGCTTTACATGCTTGTGTTTCGTTCTAAAGTGTACATATCCCTATTTTTCTGTGTACTTGAATAGATTTTTGTTTAGTTTTTTTTTGGTACAGCCTGTGTGTGACTGCCTACAAGCTCTCTGCTGTCAAAAGAGGCCTTTCCAAAGGTGTAAAAAGGTGACAAGGAGACACTGGACTTATGCAAATGAAAACGTGGTTTAAAAGCCGTGAACGACGTCCCTCTGATGTTAGCGTTTCGTTGGTTCGCGCCTCTTTAAGCGACCGGCAGTGGATTGAAACGAACAGCTGACAGAAGAAAATGTTCCTTCACAAAAAAGAAAGTGCCTCACAATGAAACGTAAAAAGGGTGCCATACTGTCTTTGTTGAGCTAGACGAAGATGTTACTGTGAATGACATTTTTATCGCTCACCCAGTCATTCCCGTAAGTAACGACGATGCCGAGCTTCCATTCTTTAGGCATTTCCACTCTGGTCTTAATGTTTTCTACATCTTTATCTCGTTTTTTTTTTTCACGTCTTGATTTTACCAGAACTTGAATTTTAAATAGTTGTTGTAAAATAAATAATTTAACTGTACATACAAAATGCCATGTTTTAGCTGCTTTACTTTGCGTTTCCATCAGATTGCAGGATTAAAGGACAGTATTGTGAAACAGCGACGCTGCTCGTGGGGCCTGAACGGGGTGTTGTGGGCAGTTTGGTACTTCTCTGGAGACAATTCTGCTGTAGGATGATGTGGACAGTTTGTATCAACAGTGTTCCTCTGATTGTGAAGGATGTGCACAGACTCCTGAAACACTGGAAATAAATTTTATCAATGGCAAAATGATCACATCTGAGTTTTTTTTTTTGTCCCATTAAAAAGTCATTATCATAAAAAAATAATTGGATTATTGATTTACATGAAAGTAGTGGGTCTGCTTTTTTATTTTACTCGTTTTTCTTGTCATCTACAAGGGGGTGCTGTAGTATGCTCAGCTTGTTTAAACCATTCTTTATAATCAGCTTCAAAGTGATCTTGATCAGAAGCTCTGGAGGCTTTCTGAAGGTCTTTTAAAAGTTTTTCTTTGAACTTTGGCTGCTTTTTTTCTCATTTTCAGTCCAGTCCTTGTTCCTGACCACGACAGCATGTTGGGCAGCGTGAAAACAACAACAACAACAAACAAGCAGATGGGCAGCTGGAAGTCGTGTTTAAAACATGGGAACAAGTTCAGCAAAGACCCGATCAAACTGAGTCATTCTTTAATTTAGAAGTTTTTTTTTTTAATGCCCTACTGAGCCCCAGGTCAAAGTTCAGTGGCTTAAATGATCTTTTCTTTTTTTTTTAAAGGTCAGGTATATGGACCGGACAAATAATAACAAAAAAAAGCTGCTCAAATCCAAAGAAAACCTTTAAAACGCCTTCAGAAAGCCAAGGAAACTATTAAGACCGCTTCAAAGGATGATGAGAAAGTCTTACTGCCTGGAGGCAAAATGCAAAGAAACGAAGAATGATTTAGGACTTTTGCACAGTACATCGAGTTACTTTCACGATTTTAGCTTAAGAAAAAAAATGTTAAATGCAGTTTTCATCAAAGCTCTCAAGTTTTAAAGAAAAAGTCATTTCGTTCTGTAGTTCCTTTACAGCGAGGACACAAGTGAAGCTGAGAAATCTACATTTGAAAATGCTTTATATACAAGTTGCACATACAACATAAAGACTTAATGTCAGTTTTATACACTTTGTACAACAGCTCACTAGAAACCACTGACAATATGAACTGAAGTGACACAAGGAGCAAAGACTCAACAACACAAAACAAAGGAATTTACCAAATAAGAGTCAAAAGTCTGCGTTTAACTCACCAGCATGGACAGGAAAACACTGAGAAACAGCAAACTAAATATTCATGGGTCAGTATAATACCATCTTTCAAGCTGATATTTTATTATTTTGTGTTACACTCTTCCTAATTTATTGTGAAATGAGTCACAGCTTTGCTCGAAGACGAGGTTCGGCTGTCGCTTCTGGTGTCGTGTGGGCTCCTAATGTGACCGTCTCACCCACAGTAAGGCACAGTGACTAAACCCAGTTCGTCCCAGGAGGGTGGGAACAGATAAAATGTTTGAAATGTTACTTTTCTGCGCGTAACACAAACATTGTGCCTTCGATTTTCTAAAAGACAAATGCAACCAAACAGCCTCTCTCTCTCGCGCTCTCTCTCTCTCACACACATACACAACTTTAAGACACTGAACAGAGAATCTGAGAAACAAGTCGCAATAATTATGAACACGATAATCAGCAAGTTAGTTGGCAAGGTTATCGGAAATTGGCAGCATTTAAAGAATTAACTCTCAACCTAACGAGCTTCTCTTCGCAGGGAAATATCCTGCGAAGCACCTGTTTACGGATGGATGTTGAGCCTCTATTTGTCCACCAGAGGGAGCTCTAGTCCAAATATTTATAGAGAGATGCAACTGTTCACATCTGAGTAGTCTTCAGCCTCTGTCTGGCTGGTTTCCATGACAACCGCCAGCATGAGGCGAGCAGAGGGGGGGTGGGTTGCAGGCGGACGCCCTGTTTGCACATGCAGGATGCTTCAGATTAGAGTTGAGATCAGATTTGAGGAAGGGAGGGAGGGGGGAGGATTTTGGGGCTTAGACAGACTTGTTGCATGTTGTGCTGTGGTACTGTAGTTGGGCCGGGGCGGCTCAGAGCGGCAGCTTTAACTGTCTTCCTCCATCTCCTCCTGCTCGTCGTCGTTGACGAGCACCTCTGGCTCCCGGAAACACTCCTCGAAGAAGTTGACGAGGGACTGGCTCAGGTGCTGCCGCGTCCCCTCGCTGTGAAGGAAGTGTCCCTCGTCCGGGTAGATCTGTGTAGACACGAATAATCAGGTCTTATAGAGCTGCAATGAAACAACTAGTCACCCCGTTTATAAAAATGATCCTTTTTTCCACACATTCCTCGCATCAATATAAATATTTCTCCGGAGTTCTGATGCTGGAGGTGAGATCACACACACACACACAAAAACAATCCAGTAGTCTGAATTTTAGGAAACAAACTGAAGGAGTTGAGCATGGACAAAAGGCAAACTAAACTCTGGGTCATTTGGTTTACTATAGCAGCTGATTAGTAAGGTTAGGAAAAGTTTAGACGTTGCTTTTTATGCCATTTGAAACAAGTCAGGATAATGGCATCAGAACAGAAACATATCTAAGAAATATTCAGTTTCAGTAACAACAGGTAATTTCATGATTAGTTAATAAAAGTAGAGTAAATCAAGTTTAATCCTACTGAAGGAAACTCAACCTACCGTAGATCCTCCCACTGAACAAAGCTAGTTTCTGCATCACAATATGCAACATCATAATTTACCATTTAAATAATATACACCAGAACCACCACAGCCTGACTCTTTGGTGAGTCAGTGGTGCTGCTCTTGTAGTTTTTGAGACTGAACACATTTGGAGGATAGTTTCCTCTTCTCACATCTTGCTTGTTTGATTTATTTAGGTCTTGACGCAGTTCGAGGGTCTAACAGGGATTAACCACACGAGGAACTGGTTTGTCAGGGAGAAGGAAACAAGAACAGATCGTGTCAGGGAATCTGCAGAGATGAGCAGGACGGGTAATTCTTTTTATTACCTTCTTATTAATTTGTGAACTATCTCCCCTTCTTTCTACCCCAGCCTGGGTTTATTCTCCTACTACAGATGGAGGAACGGTCAGGGTTTTGTAACAAAAAAAAAGGACCGTCCAGAGTTTATTGTCTCCTGGACAGACTGTCTGAGAGGACAGGACGGTCAGGTTGCACCATGACTGGATGGCCCAAACCAAGGCTTCCCTGATGAGTCTCGTTTCAGAGCTGTCACTCATTTAAAAAAACTTTAAAAATATATAAAATAAAAAGCACAGCAACAGATCCTGAACCATGGAGCAGCTGAAATCCAGAATAAAGCGAAGACGTGGAGAAAATATTTCCCTAAAATAACAGAGGCTTTGTTCCCCAACCAAAGCTGTATACACTGATCCCTGACCAGTTGAGTTTTAATAATATTCATCTTGTAGTCCGTGAGACACACACACACACACACACACACAATCACAAGCGAAAACATAATTGCCCTTTCCCCTTTGTTTGCGACTGCAGCTCACCTGTAGGGTGTAATTGGCCTTCTCGCTGATTAAATGGTTGATAAATTTGGCTGTGTGCTGGAAGTGAACCTTTTCTGCGATGGGAGACAAAGCACACATTAAACTCACAGACTGTAAGGACAATTACCTCTCTTACGCAGCATTTAAACAAACAATAATACAAGTATACTGTATATGATCGTGTGCTACCATCAGCTGTTGGGTGGATTATTAGATACTGTTTCTCCAGCAGCTGATCCGCTCTGTGAGCTAAATTTGCCTTCTGGAGAGAAGAGAGGGAAAAAAGAAATATTAATGATTTCTCTGTGTGTTTCGGTTCAACGCGACGGGTTATTAGCATAACGAAGATTAAACACGTTACCGTGTACACTCTGGAGTCTGTCTTTGGGCCGAGGTACCGCTCTGAGAAAGCCGACGCTGCAGTTCGGAGAATAAAAAAAAAGTTGTTTTTTTTAGATTCTCTTTTTGAGATTTAAGACTCTCAAGAAGAAAAAAAAAAAAAAAATCAAAACAAACGGAGGAAAGTTTTACCATAAAGCTTGAAATCCGTGATGGGTGAGACAGCAGCTCCGCATTTCAGCTGACTGAACTTATCAGAGCTCAAAAGTAACGTTGCCAAATATCCCCCATAGGCCTGGAACAAAAGGACAGGGCAACACACGCTGTGAGAGGTTAATGTGTATAAGAATCTAATTTATGTTTCCTTTACCACTGGTGGACGCTTTACCTTTCCATAGACTCCCATTCGAGCCTTATCGATGTAGGGCTCTTTGGTTATAAACCTGAAAATGAGGAACAAGTTAAACGACGCCCTCCCTCTCCAGGATTCAGTCCGGATCACAGGTGGAGGGAAGGTCTGACCTGAGCGCCTCCAGCTGGTCCCGCTCCTCCAGCTCCCCCAGCCTCTGGCGGACCTTGTGGAGGAGGTTGGTGCCCCGAAAGCCGCTGCCGTGGCCGTCGAAGCGGATCACGATGGTGCTGAAGCTGCTGACGAGGACGGTGGCCCAGTCCACCTGGAACTGCTCCGTCACCATCTGCCCGCCAGGCGTCCCGTCACTGGGAAACACGAATGCTTTCTTTAACGTTCCCATCAATAATTAATCATTTAAATGATCATTAGTGGGCTGCTGAGAGATTATTTTTCATTTACAGGTTCCTAATTGAGGCCAACCCCCATGGAAGGTGTTTGTTTGAGTCTGTTAGCAAGATATCTCATGAACCGCCGATTGGATTTTGTTGAAACTTTCAGAAAGTAATCATTGGATGTACATCTTAGACACATTATTTTTCAGAATCAATTTGAGTCAAGATGGCTGCCACAGCTATTTGACTTTATCAAACACAAAAATTGCTATAACTCAGTCAACTCTGCAGATATTGAGCTACAATTAGGCGTGGTAGTAGCTGAGAGTTATCCCTATCGTATACTGCAAGGGTGCTGACAGATATCACAGGATCTTTGTTTAAAACTTTGGCATTCAGGGTGCATGTGACATGCATTCCTTCAGGGAATGCTGCTTTGTTTTTTATTTTGGTAAGATTGTGACTTTTTAAGGCAGTATTTTGCTGCAAAACCTAAAGCCTTCGAGGCAGCTGCTCTTTTTTTTCTTGCATTTCTTGGCAGGTATTATCAACATTTTGTCCTGGTTGATGTTAATAAGTAAAGAGGAAAAAAAACACTCACACTATCAGCAGCAGAGGGTAGTGGGCTGTATTTATGAATCCTGCTGGCTTCAGAATCTGCATCGTCAGAGCTGCAACACAAAGAAAAGGATCAGGACACATCTTATGAAACAAATACTTTGCAGTAGATTAGGACAGACAGATGGAGACGTACTGTAATCGTCAATGGTGATGGTCTTATTCTCCACTTTGGGCATCTGCATGTTGTTGTACGTGTTGTTTACTCTCTCATTTGTCTCCACGTCGAACACCTCTGTGGTTAAAGTGGAAAATCTGGTAAAGGGCTCATCGTGTTTAAGAAACAGCAGTGAAATCAGCTCATTTGGGAGCTTGAAACTCACTCTCCCTGCCCTCAGTCTTGTAGACAGCCACACTCGGTATGTCTGGGCCTAAAAACGCAAATGAAAGAAAGAGGTTATAGGACTGAAAAAACACCAAATTAAACATTACGAAAAGGCCTAAAATGTCTCCAAAAACCAAGACACTGAAACGCAACCCTCTCCTTCCTAACTGTGTCTTTAACAGAAGGCGTAAAGAGTCCCTCTCTGTCAGCTTTACATTCAATAATTAACTTTCCTCTCAACACAGAGAAGCCTATTATTTCACAGCGGAGCTGCTCTCTAAAGATCCAATTAATGAGGAGAGCCACTGGCACTGGTTCTCTGTGAAGTGAGCTTCTTCAACAAATTAGATTCCTTAGAAACAGAGATGCTGTTTGCCAGTATTTAAACTATAAATACAAAGAAAAGAAAGACAGAAAGCAGCCTGTAAACAACAACACACAAACCACGTTCAGATCCACTCATGTTAGTCCTTCAATCCTCCAGAAGGAAGGTAAATGTAGAGATAAAAGAGGCTCACCTTTGCAGTTTAGCAGGAAGTAGCGCATGTCGTGGCTGAATGCCACGTCCACGTAGCCACACTTGAGCTCGCAGGACAGGCAGCAGCGGTTGAAAGGAGGGATGGTGTCAGAGCTGTGGGACGCATGTGGAAACGTCTCTGTGAGCAGCTCCTGGAGAAGCAGGAGGATCGGGAAAACTCTGAAACCTACCTGTACAAATGCCTTCGCTTCGGGTCGTCCTCGGTGCTCAGAAAGTATCTGCAAACCATCCAGATGTTAGAAGGATAACATTTCGCGTATCCAGCGGTTAAAAACATGAATGCACAAGAGGTCTCACATGAGGTTCCTGTCATGATTGTAGGCCAAGATGCTCGTGACGTCCCAGGGTCCAGACGGAAGGGACTGAAGGATGTCTGTGCTCGTGTTAGGCTACAAAAAAAAACCCAAACAAACACTGCATCAAACCAGAAATGTTTCTCTGAAAGGTCAGCCGGTCAGCACGTACCGGCGAGGTGGACATGGAGATGTGGAAAAACTTCCCTCTTCCACCCTGAGGGATCGCTCTGGTGAAGAAGAACTTGTGTCCGTCTTTGGAAAAAAGTGGTGCTTCGTTCTGCAAATGAAGAAAAAAAAACTTATCCGTCTACTGAAAAGTACCCACAGACCTTTTTGTTTGTTAGTATTTAGACATAGAGCAGCTGCTCTGCCTCAACAGGTTGGCAGGTTTCTCATCACGTACCTGCCGATGCAGCCAGCTGTCACTCTCATCTTCATGTTTCTGCAAAGAATAAAATGTCAGGTTTTTAAAACAATACATGCTACCGTTTTCCCAAATGTTAAATAAAGCAGACAACAGTTTGAGAATCAGCTAAACATCATAAGGATAGTAGAAAAAGTAAAATATACATATTTAAAACATAGAATGTTGGCATTTTAGGTACTAAAAGAGTATTTCAGCAAGCCTTTATTTATGTAAATTACAAGGAAACAAGAATCAACTGGTCAGTTTGGCTTTACTGCTTATAATTTAAAAAACATTATCGAATTTATAAAAAGCCTTAACAAAAAGAGTGAATCTGGTAAAATGATTCTGGCCAAAGATGAAAGACAAATAAACACAGACTGTGAGCAGAAGGGGCAGGAAACAAAAAAATGGCTTTTTAAAAGGAAAGAGTTTCTTTTCAGTCAAAGCTGAAAAGTAGAATAAAAGCAAAAAGATTTTTAAAATTTAGTTTTAACTGCATGGGATGCAAGAGTCCACTTGTTAGGGCCTATTTTCAGTGAAGGGTTTGAAGTTTTTTGCAGAATGAAAAGAGTTCATGTGGATTTCTTTAAAAAAAAACAACTACAGCGCCAACCTCAGTTGACCTGAAAGCTCACACGCTTCTGGGTTTTTTGCACAAAAAAAGTCAAATTCCCCCCACGGAAACACTTAAACCCGACATAATTGGTGTTAGTAAGTCCGTCACCTTGATGCAGACGCCGGTGGTGGCCTCGCACAGCGTGAGGATGGAGTTGTTCTGCGCCCGGTTCAGCCAGTTCACAGCCAGTTTAGTGCTGGTGGCCCATTTCACCGAGGTGATGTAGAACTCCTTCCTGAAACGACAGACCGGGACAGAAGCAGCTCTGGCTCCTTTAAGAAACTCCCGCAGGGATATTTTTAGCGCTCGCAGCTTTGCGCAGCCTGTCACTCACCCGATTCGTGGGTCGTCGGGTTTCTTCATCACCACCGTGTGCAGCGGCCCGTGAAGGCTCGCCACCGACAGGTGCACTGCGGGGTTCTCTTCTCCAGCCTGCAGAGGTCAGGAGGACATTTAGTACCAGCCTGGGTTCTCCTCAGCTTCTCTCAAAATCAGGGTTAAAAGGAAACATTCCTACATCTTACTGTACAGATTGAAAGCTCTCTTGTTTATTGTCTTTTATCTCAGGATATTAAATATTGGGAGATGCTATTTAAATTTTAGTTTCACGTAACAAAGCTTGTGCCTCTGAACTGAACCCAAATATAAAGTACAGTGGTTGTTCACGTGGGTCATCTAACATTTTCTGTAAGAAAACTTTCAGTTTCAGAACCAGAGAGATTCAAAAGAAGTCCTTTAAGTCCATAAATTCCTCATAAATGCCTCAATACTTAAATCAGACTCCTTATCTGTAGACAAACTGTGTTACTTGGGTGCCATGGGGGTCACTAAAATTAGCAGCCCACTTTTGTTTGTCATTTTAAGCATTTTTGCTGAAAAATAAAGATTAAATCCCCTCTAAATGTGCAGAGCTGTGTGTATGCTGTGATGGCTGCAAGCTTACTTTTGGGTAATGATAGTCCAGGCTGGTGGGATACGGGGTGCCTGTGAAGAACGGGACTTCCATTTTTGGCACCAGCGTGTCGTTGAGGGTCATGTAGGCCAAGCGCAGCCCGTCTGGAGACCACCAGTGGGCTACGTGGGTCTGCAGGATCTCCTCTGGTAAAACAGCAATATAGAATTAAAGAAGAAAGGACTTGAGTCATGCTTTAAGAAAAATCAAGTAATCCCTGAGAGAGATGGAGTTCTATCTGTTTAAGTTTCCAAATTAAGTCCAGCTTCCTCCAAAGCTCTTAACTCTAGTCCGATGTGTCTCTGAGATATTCTGATAAACACCTTCAATTCATTTAAAGAACCAAATACATTCTCCACAAATTCTACATGAAACTCTGTGAATTGTCTTCTGTATGGGCTTTTTTTTTTTCATTAATATACACTACATGAAGGCGTTTACAGTCAGTGACCAACATCCTTAATTGGGCAGTTTAATGAGACAAGGAGGAATTAAATCACCACATTTAATAAGAATGTAAAGTAATCTCTGTGGAGAATTAGAAAAAAACAAAACAAAACAGCGATTTATACAAAAAAAAAAACAGCACTTATGATATTATCGGTAATAAAAAAATATGTTGTCATCAAGAACTGCTTTAAATTTCTGTTCAACTTTAATCAAATTAGGTTTAATTTCCCCCAAATTGTAAAAAAGTTACTTAAATAGAGCTTTTGATTTTTAAATTGTGACGATCCCTTCCTGTCCAGCAGGGGTCTACAGTCCAATATGTGGTGTTCTCTTTGTCTCTTTCCAGGAAGCAGGTAGATGGGCTGCTAATTGAACGCACCGGATGGCTGTTAAATACTGACATCTAGTCAGCCACCGGGCTGCTTGTTTGGCCTCCGGACCAGATCGGAGTGAGCAGCACTGGTCCAGACTTCTCTCTGACTGGCTGTGCAGTTCTCCCAGAGGTTGTGGGATTAAATAAAATTATTGTTTTGGATAGATCGGCTCGTCTGTCTCCTATTTTTGTCTTCGCCTCTGAACGGGGCGTGACAAAATATTCTGTCCTTTGATCATTTTACAGACATACCATAAAATTACAGGAACATAAAACTTCTGGAGAAAAAAAGGCATCATTGTGTGGAGCTCTAGTTGCCTTTATGGTGTAAAGACTTCCTCCATCACTGATGACAGTTTCCTGTCTGGACTGAAGCCCTGCAGAGCTTCACTTCCTCCAGCAGGGGGCAGAAGAGCTCTTCCTAAAGCACCTTGAACCCAGACCGCTCTGCTGCTTCATGAGGAGGTCCAAACAATCACCTCCTGCTCCTGTTTCCCATCAGGCCTTTAATCATTTGTGACACCATGGAGTTACGGTGGACAGAAGGAAACATCTGATGGAGTTCTCTCTGTGAGGCTGAGTGCGGCTTGTTGCTCAGGATGAGCTGTAAAACATCTTTTTTCTTTCGAGTTTCTACCTGAAATAAAGCTGTCTCTCCTGACACCAACTCTAACTTACATCACAATTTCAGCTGACAGAGAAACGTGTTTGTTAGTCTGTAGTGTTAGCAAAATATCTCAGGAACTACTGAAAGGATTTCAAAGAAACTCTCAGAAAGTAACCATTGGACGCACATCTATAGCTAACTTGGAATCACCCTAACTCAAGATGGCCACCACAGCTAATTGACTTGATTTGTTTCATGTCTATTTTAGTCTCTTTGCTGTCATCTTTATATCTTCGTGCCAGCTATAAATCCTCTCCCTCCTTTTAGTCAATTGTTGTTTCTGTGTGATCGTTTTCTCAGAAGTGCTTTTGTTTCACTTTTTTTTTGCCTCTTCTTCTGACTCCATCAGAAAGATTTCCACGTTCTGCTCGAATCCGCAACAGAGGATCAAGTCGGCCTCGCCCCAAAACCATAATCGGCGGCTTTCGCCAAATCTTTGCTCTCCTGAACGGAAACCCAGGCGCGCCAAACGTGTGTAAGACATCCAACCCTGCCTGCTTTCATGAGTCGTTATTCGCTGAAACATTCTGACAGCGTACAGGAAAACACAGCAAGGCAACTCTTTCTTTTAGCTCGGAAAAATGGATTACCTTCCTGCGCGTCATGTCGTGTCTCTGACACAAAGAAATAATCCCATTAATGAAAAAGCGATTAGAGACGGCCCTGACACAGTTCACACTCTGAAACTCAAAATAGCTGCCATTTGTAATTACACTTCCTCCTACAATTATCACCCAGAACTTGATTAAGTTCGCTGCTAATAATTAGAACTAGAAAAAGTTCCTGGAGAAACTTCGAAGGGGCCTGCCACTTAGTGCGTGATTTTGTTTCCTCATCTTAAATCACAACGACTCCATAAATTAACCAGCTGTAGACGTACATATAATAATTACTTTTTTTTAGTTTCACTAAAATCCATTCAGTGGTTCATGACATACTTTGCTTTCCAAAA
This sequence comes from Kryptolebias marmoratus, assembly GCF_001649575.2. NCBI lineage: Eukaryota > Metazoa > Chordata > Actinopteri > Cyprinodontiformes > Rivulidae > Kryptolebias > Kryptolebias marmoratus. The sequence continues at coordinate 11,122,828 of NC_051449.1, read as the reverse complement.
GTTTTTAGGAACATTTCAAACAAAAAAAACAAACCTGAAGGATCTCTTTGCCATCACAGTATGTCTTAGGGAAAGCTGACAGCTGCCATCACAGCTAATTACAACGAAATATCAACAGAAATTACTGACTTCTGGGCATTTTTGCATTTTCTAAGTCAGCTACGGCAGCCATCTTGGATCAGAATGACTGTAATCAGTTGCAGACGTGCAAGCTGCAATCAAAAAGAGGGAGAAGCTCTCAGAAGTACATGCCGAACACACAGCACATTTCTACAGTGCTTTATGACAGAGATATGGCAAGTTAAAAACAGCCCACACACCACGATCGGGAAAACAGTGTGAGACAAAATTATGATGGAAAAGGACAGGAAGTCAGGTGGTCGGACTCTGCCTTCTGGGGCTACTTGAGAGAAAACTATAAGACCTACAGCAAAAATAGAAACATTGCATGAAAGACGACAAAAAAGTCTACAATTTGATGTATAATTTGTTTGCTAACAAAACGTGTTCTGGTCACAGGGCTCCACGCTCCAGGTCATGTGACCTGTGGTTTGTGCTGGGCTTTAATGGAGTTGTTTTTCTGTGAATTACGTTGTCATGGTAACTCGAAACGCCACCGAGCCGGTCGTGTTGATATATAATTTGTGCGGGTACATTGTTCCGTTCGGGCTGCATTAAAGTCGAAGTAAGGATGAGATCTATATAAATATAGAGACACTTTTGGAGGTGGATAACAATAGGCGGCTGCCACAGGAACGCACAGGAACCCCAGAGCTTCCTGTGCGTTCCTGTGCAGGCCCAACAACGCTGGAATCAGAACCAGGTAGAAAAAGTTGCATGAACATTATTAGGAACGACTGAAGAGGAATAGGAATTCTCTGTTCATTTGTAAACAAACTCATATCGAAGTGCTGCGTAATTAGAATGTCAGTCCCACATATGCTGTAATCAGAAAATGTCTCGCATTAAATTACAAGTATTCCAGCTTTTTGAACATCTGCCGAGCGAGGCTGCGGCGCTGCACACATGAATTAATTACAAGTGCTTGAACACAAAGACGAGCGAAGGAGGGAGGAGCGCTGAGACGGAGCCAGCTGTGCGGCTCCAGATCAAACACACACTTATACCTGTGTGTGTATCTGTGCAGAGAGGGAGGGGGAGACAGCACAAATCAAAAGACTTAAACCTTTTTTTTTTTTTTTCTCTCGCATTTTGCTGGCCAAATGTGGCACACGCCAACATGAAACTCGACTGTGGACAAACAGGTTGCTGCTTTCCGAGGTAAAAAGCTCCAAGCTGTCCGACCAAACAGAGACAGATGCAGGTGGAGACACGCCGGAGAAGTTTGCAGCTTTGTGAATTTGCATGAAAGTAAACTCATTTACAGTTTGTCTGAATCACTGAGTTTATTTTCTATCATTTTATCCAGTTTAGCTCATTTGAAAATGGGGAAATAGTGAGAAATATCGTCATGTAGCAGCTTAGATTCATGCTAAATCGTGAAAAAAAACGACAGAATATTATTTTTGTGACCTTTATGTGTTCCGCAGAGTCACCCTGTGAGCTGTATAAGAGTTTTCTGTGACACGGAGTAACAGCTGCGTAAAAAAACCATTATATTAGACCGGGGGTCTGCAACCTGCGGCTCTGGGGCCACGTGTGGCTCTTTTATAGCTCTGCAGAGGCTTTGAACAAAGGAGCTGATTTTAACAGGGTTTTTTGTTTGTTTAATTTCATGTAAACACATGAATAAAGTGTCTGTGACAGAATGATACTGATAATACAAGGAGCAAAACAGATTCATCATTTAACTTCCAGCCGCACAGAGCGACGTTCCTCGGAAATCCACCAGGAAAAATGACTTTTTAAACAGTTTAGACAAAGAGCAGCATTGCAAACACATTACTGTGACAAGTCATTACAACACAAAGGCTTGAAGTGAACAAATGTCTCTGCCTTCAATAGATGAATACTGTAAATATCCAACAATCTGGTCAATTTGCTTTAATAATTTAACAGAATGGAAGCGATCAATGCTTCATTAATTCAAAGTACGATATTTATATTATTAATATAGCGTGCAGTGTTTACAGTTGATAAATTTATGATATTTAAATATATATATAAACATTTATAAAAAAAAAATGTTTTCTTGCCCGTCTTTATCAAAGTTTGGTCTTTTCCTTTGTCCTAACATGTAAAAATACAGTCAGATGTCAATTTCATATTTATATTTTTTATTTGTAACAGTTTTATAACATCTAATGGGATATTTTATCATTATTTTACACTTCAGATATGTTTTAGGGCTCTGGACAAGTTTTATTTTGTGTAGGAAGGAGCAGAAAAGGCTCCTTTGGCTGTAAAGGTTGCAGCTCGTTTAGTTTAGTTTCTTATGTTATCGTTATGTCTAAAACTTCATCATTTCTCCCTTCAGGCTCTAAGAGTGAATTATTTTTTATTTTGTCCAGTTGCTCCTGCATGTAAACAGATTTGTCTCCATGTACACAGAAGAAAAAAAAGAGAAAGCACAAGTAGGTGACTATATATAAAATAGTTTCCCAAACTGTTGTCTTACCTTCGTACAGCCAGTCAGCCAGACCATTAAAGATGACTCCTTCCTTCCCGGTGGAAACCAGGCGGATCGATCGGCTCTCCACTGTTGATCTGTAGTAGATGTTGTTTTCAAATATGAAAATCTGAACAAAGAAAAAAAAGTAGAGCGGAGCCCATCAGGCGTTTCTGTGCCACTATAAATAGCCTTAAAATCAATTTTGGTGCAGTCGTTGTGGTTGGCGAACGTCTAAACCTTCAAAGTACGTTTTAAGGACATCAGTAGGAAACTTTTGAGCCAACTTTCAGACAGCCAGTGATGCCACACTCGAGGAAATGGAAACACTGGCAGCAGATGAGCAGATAAAACCCCTCAGTCGCTGTGCTGCAGTATTTTTAGTGCTCCACCTGGTGCCAGTTTGGTGGAGATGAATGTGGGACTGACCGGCACCTCAGGCAGGGACTGTGTTGGTTCTTCCCCAGGAAATCTAATTTTCAGACTATTAGCAACAATTAGAAAACATAAACAAATCTGTCAGGGGTTGGAATGTGAGAATATTACCTGAAAAAGGACTCTGTACATACAGAGAATCAGGTTTAAACTATTGATTGTTGCTCTCAAATATGATCAATTACTTTTTTACCTCAAGCAGAGCTAAACCTTACCTCAGCTTTTCAGTAACTAAAAACAAATGATTAAAATAATATATGAGACCTCCAGGATATGAGAGACCCTGTCATGGCTTGTCTTTGTTTTGTTTGTATTATTTCTTGTTTTATTACAGGTTTTTGCTGTTTAGTTGACTTATGTTCAGTCAGGCAGGAATCCCCGTGGACTATGATGTTTGCAGATGACATCGTGATCTGTGGTGAGAACAGGGAACAGGTGGAAGAGAACCTGGAGAGGCGGAGGTATGTACTTGAAAGACGAGGAATGAAATTCAGCCGTTGCAAGACAGAGTACATGTGTGTGAATGAGAGGGAGGCAGGTGGAACAGAGAGGCTACAAGGAGCAGAGGTCACAAAGGTGCAGGACTTCAAGTACTTAGGGTCGACAGTCCAGGAAAACAGGTAGTGTGGTAAAGAGGTGAAGATGGTGAGGTTCTCCTTGGGAGGGACGAGGATGGACAGGATTAGGAATGAGGTCATCAGAGGGACAGCACAGGCTGAAGGACTGGGAGATAAAGTCAGAGAGGCCAGACTGAGATGGGTTGGACATGTGCAGAGGAGGGACAGTGGGTATATTGGTAGAAGGATGTTAGAGATGCAGCTGCCATGAAAAAGACAAAGAGGAGACATATGGATGCAGTTAGAGAGGACATGGAGGGAGTTGGAGTGAGGAACAGCCAAAAGAAAAAAGAAATTGTTATGATTTCACCACAAGATGTCCTCCATTAACCTGGTTTCCAGGTCCTCACATACCACCTGCACTCTGTTAGCAATCAGCACACTTTTCATCCCTCCTTAATCACTATGGTGTATTCTCATTAGTGTGTATTAGTCAGTATTTCTGTTCATGTCACGTTAAATGCCTCCTGCTCCGCTCATTGTCAGCCTCATCAAATGTTCTGCAGCTTTTCATCATAAACAATCCGGAGCGGTGTGCGAAACATGTACAATTTGTTTGTTTCACATTCACTTATTTTATAATTTGTAAATATTAAGGAACAGGAGGTAAAAGGAGAGTGAGTGAACGGCTGGATGAGTGGATTCCAAAGGGCACAGAGATGAAAGTCAGCAACTTCAGAGATACCTGTGGAGCGCAGATAGCAGGGTTTCTGAAAGATGTTGGTGTGGCTGTAATCTCAGCTGCTAAACCTCCAATTCTGTCAAACTTTTTTTTGTTTCCCTATAAAATCTGCCGTCTCTATTGTGCCAAAATGATCTCTTTTTTCAGGCGTGTGTGTGTTTTTGAGTGCTGACCCGGTCCTGCTGATTACACTGTCATGGTAGAGTAATTGCTTGTAGTTTAATGAGGGGAGCGCTGCAGGATTCATCTGCGTGCTCCTCTCGGTGTACATATGATGCTTCACTGCACGCACACACACACCTACACACACACGCGCGTCATTTTTACACGCTGATCCAAAACTTGATGATAAATCAAGTCCAATTCTGATAAAACCTAATGAGAAATCATTCCAGACTGTGATGAGAAAAGAAAGAAAACATGTCCAACATCTCCAGCTCCGACGCAGACAAAAGAAGGGAGCTCATCTCTGTTTTCCTCCACGAGCTCCGAGGTTCATTAAACCAGGAGCAGAGCTCCGGCTCCAGCGCCGCGAAAAGAAACAATTAGGTATACTATTACCATATGGAAATTAATCTGCTGTCTTCCCTCGGCTGGCAGCGTCTCGTCATGTCCTCAAAATGTTATTATTTTCTCACAGAAATGCATCCATTATCAAAGTAATTACACAATGAGAGCAATTACGGCAGGAGAGAAAAAAAAAAAAAGAGCTTTGAAGGCTCTGCTGATGAAACACGGGACTATCTTTGTCTGAGCGCCGCAATCTAAACAGAAACTAATTTACAGGAAACAAGAGCAAAAATTGAAGTAAACAAAAGAATCACATAAAAGATTATTAGGTGCTTGAATCCATTGCTTCAAAGTTTATTTATTTATCTTTTTTTTCCAGCAAAACTTATTAGTTATTAAAATCCAGACACAACATTGTTCAAGTTATCTCTCAGAGTTTAATTTCTCTGGTTACTGTTGGTGGAAAATTGTTCCAGCTGATGATTATTTCCAAATTGATACACTAAAAAAATAAATAAATAAATAAATAAATAAATAAATAAATCCCAAAGACCAGGTTAGGGGTCACATGGGAATATTCCACTAAGGTTTGGGGTTTGTTGATGTTTCTTTTAACAGAGTTAATGGAAAAGGCACCAAAAAATTTGGCTCCAGAGGCCTTTTAATGGGATTTTTTGTGTTTGTTTAATGAATAAATGTCTTGTTAACAGGAAAATACCAACAAGTGGAATATTTATTATCAACCTTTAAGCACATATGTTGACATCTTTACCTTACAAATTATTAACCTGAGTGGATTTTATTACTTAACTAAAAATATGACGTTTTATTGTCATTTGAATAAACTTTAGTTGTTCTATTTTAGTTGAGACAAACATTTTAAAGCATTAGTGACTGTATGAGATGAAAGATTTCACAGACACTTTTAGTTTCTATGAATAAAAACAAAAAAATACAGATTTAACCACAAAAAGTAACCGACCTCCACTGAGATTCATCAGAGTTTCTTTTATTCTGAGATTTTTGTTGAATTTTCTACATTAGGAGTTTTTCTGCCCTTAAATTTACGGCTTTTAGACAAATCCTTATAAAACATTTCTTAGAACATAAGTTCATGAATTGAAATCGAACAAAAGGTCTCCTCTGGGATGAACAGAAGTCCCTCTCACCTTCAAGGACTTCAAGCTAAATGTTGAACAGAATTTTTTTTTTTTTTCCTGTTTTTGAACATTTCAGTGTTTTTAAAATGTTTGAAGGCAGGTTTGGTAAATTTGATGCAATTTATTTTTTTATTTTATTTCAGGTAACAGAACCACAGCTCAGTTATGTTTCATTAACATGTTTCCGTTCAGTTAATCTAACATGTTTTTTGTATAGTTTTTTAAAGTGCAACAACACAAATTTTTTTCCTGCTCATTGCTCATTTTCTGTCACTCACACACATGTTAAAGATCCTACACCCCCACATGTTGTGGAGTAAAAAAAAAAAAAAAGCACAGAAGATATTTTTATTGCAAAGTCCTATTTTTAAGGCACTTTCTGTGTGTTTGTGTGAATGAAGACATGAGTAAGAGACTGTGAAAGCACTTTGTAGAAGGTTTAAAGGCACTATTAAGTATGTGAACTACTTACAATTTAACCTTAATCTCATTCTAAGCTGTAGTGAAAATGTAACAAAGGACATTTACTCAATTTCAGCTCTTAAAAGCAAATTGAAATGATTCTTATGTGAGTGACTCGGGTGGTGGAATGGAGTTAAAGGGTCTGAACAGCTGAGGCTAAATGCAATTTATTCACCACTACAGTGGATGAGACTAGACTGGAAATTGTGTGTAAAATGTTTCGCAGAGTAAGTTAGTTTCTTAGTTCAGTTTCTGGTTCCTGTACAGATTTATCCTGAATGCAGGTGAGGAATTTGCTTTGCAGCAGCCATGATAAAGAAAGTCTTCAGGATGTAGCCAACGCCTGAGGATTTACCTTTTCTGTTTCGCTGCATCTGTGCTGCAACATTGTTCATTTTGCTCCACCACACTTCCACAGCATATTTCTAAATGTGGTGATATTAAATGTTTTTTTTATATAATGCAGGATTTGTAGTTCCTTCACACTTAGGCTGGGAAATTTCCTGTTATTAAGCATTCAAAATGGCAGATAATACATTGTTATTTATATGGACAAGAGGCTGTTTTTTCAGCCACAAACGTTTCCTGCAGAATTATATTAATGAATATGAATATCTGACAGAATGTGCTGCATTATTTGCCACAAACTAAAATATTAAATAGAAAGGTTAGAATGATTTCAAGCTTACAGAGCAGTGAAATACAAATTGTAAGCAGCAAAATTATTAATAAAACATTAAGAGTAGCAATTAAAAAGCCTAGCATTACTTGAAGAAATGCATATTGCCTGCTGCTTTTCAAGACAAAGTTTTAGTCTTTAGTGATGAGAAGGGATGGAGTTATAGCCATTTCAGCTGAGAATAATGTAAAGCACAATCACGTGCAGTCTGTTAGCTCTCAGAGTATGAGTTGTAAATGACTCTCCTTCTCAAAATTGAAATGGTGATTTAAGTAAATGACTTAAATACATTTTTCAGAAATTGCAAACAGCTCTTTAAAGGTGTGTAAGAAGAGGGAAAATGTCCTCATTTTCCCAAAGATTGTCACTTTTTACACACTCACTCAGGTTCTTTAAGAGACAGATGTGCACACACACCCATATTTTAGTCTGTGTCTTGTGGTTTTACATCCTGTACATCCTGACCCCCTGCAGCGTCAGACACTCCGAGCCACAGGTTGTCTGAGGCGCCATCTGCTTCGGTGGCTCTCACCAGCTCAGGAGTTGCCACCAAGTAAAAATAAATTTGGCTGACATTGATGAAGGTCAGCGCGAACAGAGCTCCAAGCAGAGACCCATAATGCTGTCATTACAGAGAGCATAAATCTCTTATTGCCACAACATTTGGCCGTTCCTCTGCGACACACCATAAATCAGCCCTGTGCCTGGTTCTGACACATCTGACAGACCTGAAGTGCCAGTTCTCAATGTGATCCGAGGGGTACGGCCTGCCTACCAGCTGCTGGCCCTGGGGTCCCCATCCGGCGAACTGCAGGACCGCTTCATGCACCTCGGGGGGATTTAAAGGCCAACTTTCCCTGTGAAGAAACCACATTGAAGAGTACGTTGACCACATGCAGTACGCACATTCATAAAGTCAACCATTTGTGTTTTTACTCTTTTTATTTTAGATTTTTGTTTCCCTCATCAATCATCTAAATTCTGTTTTTTTTTAACACGAGCTACCTTCGCTCAGTTGGCTGCAGAGCAGTGGGGAAACAAACAGACAGAGATGGATTAAAGGCTAAAAACAGGCCACAAAGAATGCAGGCCAGCACACTAAATGGAACCGAAAGCCATGGCTGACGTCAGTGAACTGATGACATAGAGTCCGATTGAGGGCAGTGGTCGAAGATCTGTGAGGGGAAACAAAACAACACAACAAAGGTGGCTCTTACTGTGTCACCAGGCTGTAAATGATGTACTTGGCCACATATGAGTGTTGGTAGATCTGTGGAAATAAACAGCATCGTAGTCACGGACAAAGTCTCAGAATAAAAATGTTCTTAAGAGGTAGATTTCTCTTTTACCGTCTTTAGATCAAAGGCAAACAGAACGTGCTGCATGTCTGGGGACACCTGATATTTGGCAGCTCTGGATCTGTCCTGGATGGGATTTAAACACAAAAAACATTAGTAACACACCAGCTGGCAGAAAGTCTTTGCTCTCAAAGAGAAGCCTGTGGGTTTTGTAATTCAGTAATTACATACATCTTTTTTTTGTGGAAGCGTGTTTTTATGTGTTATATAGTGTTTGTTCTGTGGGAACCATTAGAAACGGATCAATGAGATATAGACTGATGAAAATGAGAACTATTTTCTCCTCATTTACCAGCAGGTTTTTCATCTCTCCCTTTATTCGTTCTTCCTCTTGCTCTCCAACAGTTCTGACACAGTAAATGCGGCAGCGCTTTGTTGTAAAACGTCTGATCTGACTAACACCTAACCAGCTAACGCTTTGGTGTTACATTAGTTTTGTGCCTGCTCAGTGCTCTGATATTAAAACGTCACCTCTTGTTCCTTAAACTCTGACAAATAGTGACGAATGTCAGAGTATATCTGCCACGTTTACAGCTTTAACCCGACATCAGGAGCTCATCAGCACGCAGACTCACTTCTTCACTGATTGCCCTCAAACCGCACATTGTTATATATTTTTTTGCTTTCAGATGCTATTATTTCTCCTAATCTTTGTATTTTTCCTTGTACTTGTGACACACAGACAAGGCCACATGCAGTCACCTCATTTTCAGTCTTTTCTCATTCAAATCTCTTGTGTAAATTGGTCACTAATGCCGGCGGTTTTAATCTTTAAATTGCACAATCCTAAATCGGCTGTGTATGTTATTGCAGCGTGCACATTTCCACGCTTTAAAGAAACTGTACTTACAAACAGTTGGTTTGGTACGACGATGTTCTGCTCCTTTGTGTCGACGTTAAGCTTGATAACATCTCCATCCCTCGATCGAAACAGCAGCTCATTGTCTGGAAGTGTCGAAGAAACAATCAGTTATAGAGCTGTTGCATGTTGCACAAAGCATTTTCTTTAAGCTTTATCTCTTTTTTTTTGTTGTCTCCAACTTCTCTTTTTACCTTCAATAAGCCTTGATGGATATTTCAGCTCCTTTGCTGTGTTAGTTGATTAAACTTGCACAATTTGTCCAAGATTCTCACACACAGACGAATAAAGTATCTCCCTTAGCTTGACAATCTAAATTTCGGTGCGTGACTGAGCATAAACCAATAATAAAGTGCGTCTTGTTTCTGCCACTGAGAAGCGCTTGTCCCGTTTAACTGTATTTATAGCGGCGCAAACGGGAGGTGACTCTTCTAAGTGCAGAATGGCTGCAGGCTGGCAGCAGCAATAATGTTACGCAGGTTTAATGTGACGCTCTGAGTCATAAAAGGCAGTGATGGTTATACAATGTGTGTCTTCATTCCATAAATTAGAGCAGCCCTTGTTAAAACCTTTTGTTTTCGTTACTCTGACGTAACTACGTCTCACGATACATTACACGATTGCTACATCATTCAAAAATGTGCTCTAGTATAATAAACGCCACTTGTTTATCTGAGTACATTTATTAATATTTACTGTGTTGCTCGGCTCGGACTCGTGCATTTACTTTATGTTTTAATTTATTTTTCACCTGCCTCAGCTACTTTCAGATACACTTTTTTGTTTAATTTTGAAACGTTTCATTTTGCTTGCTGTTGTTTCGCACCTGTCTTCAATCAGTTAATTACTCCACACCTGTGTTCAGTCGGTTATCGTTAACTTGGTGTGCTAACCTTCTCGTTTTCATCTTCCATTATCAAACTGTCTTACTAGTTTTCTCTTCGTATATTTTTGTTTTTATTTAATAGGAATGGAGACAAACACACAGACAGGATGATGAAGTTCTCATCCTTGGATGTTTTAAGAAACGATATAATTACATTAAAAGTTTAAAAGTAGACATACCAAAAACTTGTTATGAGTATAAGTTTTTTGCTGATTTAACCAAAGTTTAACAGATCCAAATTTCTTTCCTGCTCTTGTTTTGTCAATAAAATCCTCATCTGCTTCTGTTTTTGCCTCTGGTCTTTATTTCCTCCTACACTGACATCCTCCTCCTGTTCGACTCCCATCTGAAAAACAGCCTTTAATTCATGGACTTTATTCTGTCTTAATGTCCTGCAGCTGCAACCTCCCCATGCAGGACTCAATCGACTGGGTGCAACCAGAAATTATTTGTTTCATTTTTCGTATGAGCTTGCATTTGCTTTAAGAGATTTTGAATAACAGGAAAATGGAGGCAAAGGTAGGTCAAAAGCTGTAATTGTAGCCAAGAAGCATGGGAGATGTAAGGTGGACTTGACATTCTTACAAAATGAGGGTTTTCACAGTTTTTGAACATTGTAACCTGGCTATAATCATGTAATTCACAATATTTGCTCAACACAGACCACGAGGAATAATGAATAAATATGAAATGTCCAATGTAGATAATCCCCCATACATGGCAACAACCACAGAGTTGTTTCAGGAAAAAATAAGACTACACAATATATTCTAGCCAACAGTGTACCAAAACAAAACTCAGTGAACTCAATACAACAAAACCCCTGCAAGAGTTCTCTAAAAATACTCTTTTTTTTTTAAAGAGTGCACCCACAGGTTTATTCATGCTCAAGAGGACTGAGCCTGCCATAGAGAATAAAAGCAAAAAATATCTCTCTTTAAATAAGAAGAGAATGATTTACTCATTTTTACCGCAGCTGGTTTAAAAGAATAAATATTTCAAAAGACCTGTTCCACGTTTTAATGCTTCATTCCTCATGGGATGTGGAGTAAAGCAAGAGAGAAAAAAAAATGGTATAAAATGGACTTGGGAGGTTATTAACCGGCGAGGGACTCATCCTAGTTGTGTATTCTGTTAAATCTCAAAAATGCGAATGTCAGAAAGACGGCAGCACCTCTTTGTTCCAGAGATGAATGTGAAGGTTGAATCCTCGTCTCTGCAGCTGCGTGAGAAACTCAGAGGTGAGTCCAAAGACTACTGAAGCAAGATGTGATCAAAGAGCAGCAGAGATCAATTACACACCGCTGTGAACGAAGCCCACGAAATATTGATGAGAGCCGCTCGAGTGAGAGGCTGTCCCGTTGGGTTTCTTATCAGAAGGTCGTTAGCCACAAATGGCAGTTTGATTGCATTAACTGAACTGACGAGTGCAATGTCACACCGATGATTGCTGGAGTTTCGTCAGGTGCAGAAGGCGTTTTCATCATGAAGGGCAGAGACACATGAGAATGTAATTAATTATACGATAATAGGCGGGTAATGTAAGTAATCAGAGGCCCAATCTGCAGCAGCGGAACACGAGGACGGATGTAAGGTCGCAGCGTTTCTGTGCACTACACGCCCTCCGATGACTGCAATCAGATGAGCACAAAACAGGTGTTTTCACACTGAAGTATGCTGGTAGGTGTGTCAGCGCAATCATCACAAGACGACGACGCGGTGTCTGTAGCATTTGCTGTCAATTTGCAGAAACTTGAAGAAATGAAAAGACTGGCATTTTGAATCTGCAAAAGATTTCTGTAATTTAGACCAAAGAGGGAGGCGCCACACACGGCACGTTCACAGGATTTGATCAGTACTTGTAAATTGTCACTTGGCACACAAAGTCTGAGCATCTTGTTTGCTGAAGCTTTTATTTGCCGCGTTGACCGTAAGAAAATTCTGTGTCTGTTTGCAAACTCTAACAAACCCAAACAAGCCTCTGCTGTGTGAAAATTACAGGGTGGAGGGTGGAAACCGGACCGAAACGCAGGCAAAGGAGGCAGCAGGCAGGTAAATACAGTAGATGAATCCAGGAACTTCATTTCCCAAGACCATTAAACTGAAATAGACTGAAGTAGACATATGGATTATACCAGACAAGTGCGAGAACTAACTGAAAATCAAACACTATACACTGTGAGAGATGAGGATTAGATGCATTGTAAGTATACTGACTGAAATATGAGACAACCAGAGCTCAGTAATAATAATAGTAATAATAAAATACTGAAAACAAGAGACAGAAACTGTAAACCACAGCTTGAGTTTCACAAAGGTAAAAGGAAATCAAGACAAGCTCCAACAAAAACCAAGACGATCGTCCCAAAACCGTGAATATGAAACTAATGCTGTATGAAATCAAGAAATATAACAAAGGGTAAAACCAAAACAGGAACTAAACCTAAAACAGACTGTAAATAAAACAAAGCATGAGCACGAAAGCCTTACAAACTCAACAAACTCAGAAACCAAAAACAGACCCACAGATAGATGACTTATCTGTTACTCTCCATGAAGTTATAAAACTCAGCAGCAGGCGATTCACTCACTTCCACATGCAGTGGTACTCTTTACAAGACACAGAAAAGTCACTACCTCGGAAAAAATAAGGTTTTATTGTCTTTATTAGTGTAGTAAAGACGTGACAGGAAATCGGGTGAAGTAATTTCCAGTAAAAGCTCTGAAGTCAGAACCAACACTGTTGTGTTTGTTGTAACACAGACTCAAGATGAGCTTTAAAGTTAACACTTTCTTACAGTTTTAAACCTGGTTTTCTTTCTAATATTGAATTGAAATAGTTACTTTGCTACAGAGAGCAACTTACAAAGTTCTTTTACTCAGTCGATCAATCATCTCTGTTACCTTTGTTTAATTCAAAGCACATTTTTTAATTAAAACAACTTGGAAAATGACTTACTTCTACAGAGAACAATCGTAGTTCAGTAAAAGCAGCTGCGTTATAGAAATCACTGACAGCACAAATAATGTGAGGAAACAGCAGCCCTGATTCAGAGCAGCATGTTTGAATGTAAAACTTAATGAAGCAGTTTTCCTGCTGACCACCAGGGGGCGCCGAGTTCACTGCTCTGACATGGATGAGCTCAGGCGGCAGCTTCCAGCTCTCTTATTTTGAAAGTGTGGAAAACCAAAGCAGAATTTCTCTGTTGAACTTTTGTTCAGATCGTCTAATTATAAGTCTGACGCACTGCAACGAGAACGGGTTAATTTGCGTCTACATCATGATTTTATCTGCGTCCTCTTTGGGAAAATTTGTTTGCAGCTCTTTAATGGGGACAGTTTGCACCTCCATTAGCTGCACAAAGGGCCTGATTTAATGTTCTCCTCTGCTTTGTTTGCTGTGTGATTTGATTGAGATTGAAAACAAAGCGAATTTTACATTTCATCTGCTCATTTTCGCCCATAAAGCTGAATTGTTGCAGCTGCCTAACAGCCTCAGCTCTCCTCTCTAATTTGCCTTCAAATTAGTTCAAATACTGTTTAAATGAACACACACCATGAGTGCATATTACACAAGGTGGAATTACTTTCAATTATTCCTAAAATTAGATATTTTTGTGGTCGAAATATGATGTGTGGATGTGTAGTTTTTAATTTGCACTGCAGAGTTGAACGCATGCAGAAACTGAAGTTTTTAGATGACTATTATCTCACTGCTGGTTTCTTCTAAACAGTTTCTAGATTTGTAGATGTAGCTTTACTTCTTAAAGAAAAGTGTCAGGTATGAATACCAGCGGTATGTTGCGAACCAAGAACGGAAATGTCACAGTGTCTGAGTGTGCGCTGTGTTTTGACGAAGGAGTCAGATTTTAAATGTCAAAGCCAAATGGTTAACCTACCACTGAGCCATTTAGATTCTGGGTCGTGGATGTAAAGGTCCGGACCGAAGACGTCCTCTACAGTGACTTTCTTCTTAAGGGCGAGGCTGTCATCTTCACCTGTCGAGTGAATCACAGACAGATACATAAACATGTGGACATTAAATATGACTTAGCCTACTATAAAGGAGATATTCTGGTGATTTTTCACAAAGTTTGATCCCTGTAACTAAAGCAGGAGCTGTATGTGGAGCTTGACACACAGGGCTGATCCCGTTTGAGGTGTTCATGGACAGGATCTAAAGCAGGGGTGGCCAATCCTGGTCCTCGAGGGCCACTATCCTGCATGTGTTACTTGTTTCCCTGCTCCAACACACCTGTTTCAGTGGTTAAATGACCTCTTCATGTTCTGCAGAAGCCTGTTAATCACCCATTGATTCCAATCAGGTGTGTTGGAGCAGAGAAACAAGTAAAACATGCAGGATGGTGGCCCTCGAGGACCAGGATTGGACACCACTGATCTAAAGGAACCCTGCGGTCTCCTCTCTGCTTGTTTTGCAGATGACGTGGTTCTATTAGTGTTTTTGGACAGTGAGCTTCAGTGTGGGGTTCTGGACCAAGTGTAAAACAGGTGGGATGGTTCTCATCTGGGAAAAAGGGGAATGCTCCTTCCGGGCCGGGGATGAGTGTCCGCCTTAAATGGAGGCGCTCAAGAGTCTTGTTTTTACGGGTGATGGTTGGATGGAGTGGGTGTTGGACCGGCCAGTTGTGGTGAAGAAAGAGCCGAGCCTAAATGCAAAGCTCTCAGTTCACTGGTTTATCTATGGTCCAACCCACAACTATGGTCATGAGGTGTGGATCGTGACAGGAAGAACAAGATCCCAGATGTAAGCGGCTGAATTTCCCTCGTGTACCTGACATCCACGGCTTGACCACAAATAAGCAGCAGAAAATGCAAGGATGGATGTTTAGTAGTTTCAAAAGAAAGACTCAAGATGATCTTGAAGCTTTGAGATTTTCATCATCTTGCTGCAGTCTGCCCCTCTGGAAACCCTGTAGTACACTAAACAACTACTTCCTGCTATAGGCTAAGCAAATTAGAACAAAGTGCAAACAATAAATAACCCCCTGGAGCTGCTCTGATGGTCTGAGAGCATCAGTTTCCAGCTGCTTGCTGCGTTTCTCAGCAGAAGGCTGGCGAGTCCTCGCTAACCCAAAACGTAAAACGAGAGCTGAAGTGGGCAGCTGAACAGCAGGTGGAGCAGACAACAGGGGATTCTGGGCTTAAAGAAGAAAACAAGATAAATTTTTCAACCCTCGGACTGCGTTCTGTTTGGAAAACAACTACTATCAGAGAGACTGGCAGCCTGAATTTATTGTACAAATCATCAATTAGACTCTTTGACAGGCCTATATGAGCAGCAAAGCGTGTCAGAAATCGGGAACTGTTTTTCGACTTAAAGAAAAAGAAAAATCAGAGGAAGTCTCTTGTCTGGCAAGGCAGGGCAGAGTGAGAAAGCTGAGGAAAATTGTATCTGAGATGCTGTGCTGACAACAGGCTGGAGCTATTACTGCATTATCATCCCCATTAAACAGGCATGAACGACATTACACATTAAAAGGCCCATTATCCAGTGAGAGGATGACCCTGCCTCTGCGTGAAACGGGCACACAATCACCATCCAAAGACGCAGCGTTGTCTTTAAAAATGTGCCCTGCCTGAATGAAGGAAATTAAATCAGCCGTCTGTCTGTGCTGCAGGAAGGCGCAGCTTCAGAGACGGTCTGTGTGAGGTTAGTTTGTTACTCTGAATTTAAACTCAGCCATGTGTGCTGAACACGTGCGCGTCAAAGCTGCTAAACAGATGTGTATGGATGCTTGTCTTTCTCGTTGCCATGGTTACACGTCGATCATCAGTGCCTGAGCAGATTTTAGTGACATTTGGAGGAACATTTGCCTCCAAAAATACAATAGTTTACAAGTTTATCACTCACTGCAATTGGGATCGTCATGATCTCAACCACTAATGACTCCATAATCTCTGACTGCCTGAGTAAATGTTCTACTAAGTAGATTTTTCAATGTGAGCAGAAAAAACAATCAAATTTGTAAAATCTGAAATCGATGTCTGTGGAAGCAAGCTGTTTGGCTATTCTGTGTGAATTCAACCATTTCTTTCCTATTGCTTTTCCTCAAATGAGTGATTTTGTTAATTTGCCTTCTGTTGAAGTGAACAAATTATTAATTTAAGTAAATATTAGCTAGATTTACAGGACAAAGGGTGTTTTTTTCACTTTGAAAGATAAAGCCAGTTCAGAGTCTCAGAGAAGGAAGTTAGAAGTGTTATATCTTTTCTCTGACAGGAACAAAGGCTGCTTGTTTTCTTCAGGTCTCATTTATATTTTATTGCAAAAATCTTTGTATTTCAAAAGATTCAAAGTGTTTATTTGAGTTACGTCTATATTGGCTTTTTTGTTTTAATGAATTCTAATAAAAGTTTGACTCAACATTTTGTCAGGTGCTTTTCCAACTTAACATTTTGGAGTAGGAACATGTTTAAAACATACACTCTGGTCATTGCAAATAAAGCTTCTTGCTTTAAAAATCATGTCATGAAGTAAAGAAATGAAACCCGAAGTGCAGGGAGATCCACAATATGAGCAGGGAGAATCAGAATAAGAAGATTTTTTCAATCCCAGTGGGAAACTGGGGAGGAGTAGGATTAATAATAAATAAATTTAATGGAAAAAAATCTACAAAACTCAGGAAAAGAACAAGGAGAAACAATGTGGGTCTGACTGAGACTGAATGAAACCAGGGACGGATGATTAGTGAGTGAGAACAGGTGACAAACAGGTGTGTGGAGCGGAAATCAAAAGCTACTGAGGAGAACAAAATGCAAGAAAACGTGCACTTAAATATGATGAAACTATGAAACCAAAACCGGCATAAAATACAAAACATAGCTCTAACACATGACAAAGATGTATGTACAAAATAACTTTTAAAGAAAAGAGTTAAAATTTGACCAACATGTTGTGACCAAACCTGGCCTTCATCAGGGTCATTGTCAAGTTTGGCCACAACTGGTTGGTTTAACGTTTTTGCCTTAAAAAAAAAGAATTAACATATGTTTTACACAAACTCCATATGGTGTCTTTGATTTTGTTTTTCTGTTGGCAACTTGGTCATCCTTTGTTTCTTTGTTTATGCCACCTTTTTCCTAAATAAAGCAAGAAACATTATTTGCATTTGAACAAAGTCTATCTTCCAGAAGTGTCAAAAGATCACATTTGTGAGAATAATACAGGGACCTAGAAGCACTATCAAAGCCTTTGTCCTCAGCATACACACTCTTCTGTTCAGTTTTCCACAATCAGAGCACATTTAACACAATTAAGTGTCATTTAAACCCCTGTAAATTAGGAAATATTTGAATATTTGTTTAAATTTAAGTAATCCACTGAAAAAGGTCCATAATATTAAAAAAGCAATTCTTGTAGCACTCCAGGAAAACTGACTCAAATACAGGGAAAGCAAACCATCCAATTCCTAGAAGACATTGGACTGAAATAATATAAAATAACCAATAAATAAACCAAATCATGCTGGGTGTCACATATTTTTTCTTTTCATGAATCACTGCACACATACTGTGAAAGAATAAGATTCTGCAGCCTCATCTGATAACATAACATTGTTATAACACGCTAAGTAATCATGTTTTCTTACTGCATTTAGTTGCTTTCTAGTGTTTTGTGTAATTTAAAGTTTTGGGGTCATGAAAAGTCAACACTTTAGCTGTAATTATTCGGCGTGACATTTAAATGTTCCAAATAATGCACATAAATAACACGTAAGAATGTGGTATTTATGTGCCATGGGATCAAATCGGTGGGTTCTATGGTTCAGGAAAAAAAACAAAAAACTTTTAAGTGATGTGGTGCACATGCATTTGTATGTGTGCAACCTACTGGGGGTCAGCAGGATAACGGAGGTGACGATCAGGGAGCAGATGATCAGGATGACCAGCAGGGCGATTGCTATTCCCTTCCAGTTCCTCTGGGGCGGCGCACTGCCCACCAGGTCCTGAAAGACAACATAAACACGCCATTGCTGCAAACACGCTAATTTTTGTTTTTTAAATTAGCAGCAAGTTTTATGAATCACAACTAAAATGATTCACTCCCACGGGCTGATCTGTCCTGCTGTATAGATGATGTTCCTGGATGACCTTGGTGGTTTTGAATTCTTGTCATCACACATAAGACAGAAGTATTTTGTACTTTCACAGCTGGAGGCAGAGATTGGCTGCAGAACGGCTCATTTCTCTGACAGACTGATGCTTACAACTCAGCCGCTTTCATGCAGTAACTCTGCAATCACGGAGCCACTCCCCGCTGCTTGCATACGAAGAGCCCCTGCAGCTTTGCCTGATAGCTGGAGTGGAGCTACGGCTTCAGAGCAGACACAACAGGCAGAATAATGAGCCGCTCTCCTCACACGGCCCAGCAGATGGTAGATAGCTAATCAGCGCTGTTTGAAGCGCATCTACGGCGAAAAAAAATCCACAGGACACAGAAAACATTTTAAGAGCAGACTTGTGGGAGGCAGCAGTCAGGTTGGCCTCAGAAGAATGGCCCGAGCCCAAAAGCACTTGTCTTTGGCTATTTCAATATGGAAGCAATTTTAGTGCTGTTACTGTGTGATTTTACTGTCACAAACACATCATCAACCACTTCTACACACACTGTGTCCATTTGAAAGCAGCAGAAAGCGTTTTCATAACCAATGATGAAGGTTCCCCTCTCCAACCCCGTCTACTTTCAGGCTTGGGGCATTGTTGCAGCATTTTCCCCAACATTTCTGTTTTCAATTTTCAGGACTACCTATACTTTCTAAGAAACACCGTAATTTATTATGCAACTTGTTATGACAGATCTAAAAGAGAGGTTCAAAAGCTTTTCCTTCTGATGGGTAATCTCAGCACCGGCATCTAGTAATAAAAAATAATCCCTCCATTTTGCATTTTTCTTCTTGCTTTGAAAGATGTAATTGGAAGGAATATGTTTCAAGGATTTAATTTTATTTTTTCCAAGTATCCAAACTCCTCCAAAGATTTTGCTTTGGAGCATTTAAATAGGAGATAGGTCTGCTAAAACCTGCAGAAGACATTTACATAATTAAATCAATACCAACTTGGTGTCATCTAAATGTCACTGAAAAAAAAAAAACACAAAACAAACAGGACAATAAAGATCACTGCGTTTCCACATAGTTCAGAGACAAATGTCTGTGAAAAGATTAGAGAATAGCTGGATTATGTAAGGGGAAAAAAACATCATCATTAACAACAAAGGCTCAGTCTAGTCCTCAGAGCTCCATAAAATCCACAGTTAGAAAGTAATTAATAAAAGAGCCAACTAAATCTGTCAGAAAAGAGCAGATTAACCGAGCAAGGAAGACATTAAAAAAGTAAAAGTTACCCAAGATCATTAAAAATATATATTTTTAAAGAAACTGAAAATCCACTGACAAGATTTGATTTCATGTATAGTTCATAAAGATGATCTTTGAGGAAAGCTGCTCATTATTTCAAGAAAACAACAAGAAAGCTCCTTTGGAGTTCATTAAAGTGGCACTGGACTCTTAGCAAGTATAAAAAAAGATAATTTGTTCCAACGGAGAATAAAAAAACAAACATACTGACAACCAAAGAACGGGCACCACCTGTTTAACTCAAGAACCCCACCCGAAACAGAAGCATGGTGGTGGAAGCATCATCCTATGGAGCTTCTTTTTAAATTGGTGGTTGAAATTGGTTAAAAATAATAATAAATCCTTCATTTTTTATGAAAAACTTTCATGCTTTTACGTAATCAAGACTAGGATAGAAAATTATTTAACCATGTCCATAAAAAAAAATCAATCATAAATCATCAGTGGTAATTATTGATCTGATATGTTTAGATGTCTTGGAATTTAGACGCCCAGTTAAAGCCCAGACCATAATAAAATGAGAGTATATTACATTTCCCCAAGCTGCTGTAGCCTTTAGTGCTGCGAGCCGTGCTGGTCATTTACTCTGGTTATAAACGAGCTGCTGTTTAATGTCATAATCAGTCATTTTATTCTTGTTCTATCTTCAAATTAAAATAGATAATTAGAGTCCTTTCAGATGTTTTTCCAAGTTAATTCATAATCCATTAGTTAAATGTGCTCACACCCTCGACTGAGCTTTATGTGGACACCTCTTTGTTAAAGTTTGACAACTGAGAAGCAGCTGGAGGCCGAGCGACGCTGGCGTCAGCAGAGACACGGGTCAAGCTGGCGCCCGTAACTGATAGGCTGGCGGGGAGAAACGAGAAGGTGGCTGCTCATTCAGCCCTGACGGGATCTCATGCATCAAACCCAGCAGCCGTCTGAATCAGCTGGTTAGCATGAACGTGGTAATTACCAGCTGAGACGGTCGCTGATCTATATTTAGTTTCAGGTGTTCAGGGTAAGTCTCTTCAGGCTTTGTACCACTGAATATACATTTCCGTAACTCAGGAGATGTTGTACTAAGGCACGTTTTTTCTCATTCTTCCCGGCACATTTTCTCACTCCCATCAAGTGATAAGGGATCCATCTAAACACTTATTATCAGGTCTCTGCTAAGATGTTTGTTTGGCTTCTACTTGAGCACACAGAGAGGCTTAACCAGAAGCCAATGCAGCATTCCTTTGGCTTTTTGCTTTGGGAAATGTTGAGTTCAAAGGCAATCTGTGACTTCGATCTTTGCATTTTCAAGCAAGTTTTCTTCAAGGACCCCTCCTTACATTTCGAAACACATGCTACAAGTAAACTGAATGCTACAAATCATTAAAGCAAGGGGTTCAGGGAGAATAAATGATCATAGAATACAATAAAATGATCTAAAATAGGAAAAACAAGAATATGCAAATCATTTCATCTAATTATCACCCACTGCCAAAAGTGAAAGGGCAAAAATGAACAACTAATAATAACGACTGAATAACTTATTGAGTCATCTCAGTGTGGTCGCCACAGCGAAGCAATGTTAGCAAACACAAACTTGGAGTCAACTCTGCTTGTCTGTTAGCAAAATATCTTCATGCGTGAATGTGTTTGTGTGTTTTGTTAGCAACATGAACCACTGCTTTAAAATGTAACTTTCTGAAAGTAATCATTGGGTGTGCATCTATGATTGCCTAACTTTTGAAGTCAACCCAGTTGCCAATTCATCTTTGGAAGCTCAAGAATGTCTACAACTCAGTCAATTTTACAGATACTAAGCTAGAATTTGGTGTGGTAGTAGCTGATACTAATTCATATAACATATTTCACGCGCTATGAACTGTGCAACATTTTTGCTTAAAACTTTGACATTAACAACTGGCGTCAACCCAAGATACCAAAAGGCAGCATTCTGGGATGTGCATTCTGCTGAGGAATGCTGTGCCTTTTATTAATTTAACTCTCAGTGATGTTGACCTGAACATTTTCTGTGACATACTTGGATTAAATATTCGACCACAATTGGTTTCCACATCATTATTGTACCCTTCAGGGGACGCACAACCTTGGTGGGGAATGATTGCATGTTTACGATTTAATGAACGGCCCCTCCCAGATGGTTGAAAGGTTGAGGTGAAAACAACAGAGTGGCTTTAAGGAGCCGTGCGACAAAGGGTCACTGTTCATTTGTGTGCACAAACAGCAACTTTGCACACGAATCTCGCCCCTCTCTCTGCTCACGGCTACTGAGGAGCTCCAGCCACCCGTATCAGTCCAGCTGTTCACAGCCGTGTTACCAATTAGACCGGGTCTCCATCTGCCTGTAGTGGAGAAAGTGCTCATGGAGCAGCTCAGTGAACCATCCGCAAGTTAATGAGGGGGAGATGTAAAAAAGAGACAGCTCAACAGTATGGAGCAGAGGAGGTGCTGTGTTTGTCTTTAAAGCCTCTAAAACGGGAGCTACTTTCAGTTAAATCTCTAAAATAATCCTGCACATACTGTGTTTTTTTTTTCCCCCTTTCGCACCTACTGCCTTTGCACAGTTTCTCTAACAGCAAAACTAATCAATACCGAAGGCAGTGAGTACATGTAGAGAAACAGCAGTCACATCAATAGGCTGATTTATTGCAGCAGAGGAACATATTTTCACAATAAGGTGAACAATATTGTATCCTGGATTCATAGGATTTCTATCAGACCCTGATGAGAAAGACACACCGATACCAACAAGCTCTTCAGCCCCGAGCCAGAAATAAAATGTTCAATTGCTTTGACAGGCTTGCAGATTATAATCCTGTTCCTGCGTCTATCCTCACTGTGTATCTGCTCTAAAAATGGCAAAAAGTTGAAGGAGAGCAAAAGGATTTTATTGCACCTCAAAGCAGTGTCTGTTTCAGTGCAGCGTGTACCTAAAAAAAAATGTGTACTGATCAATAAATGTGACATGAAGATGTGCTCGATGTAATGGAGGAAATATGTCTCCCTGTGAAACCAGCTTGAGTCATTTTTCTACCTTTTACATTCAATATGTAACAAACACAATACCTTCCAAAGGTAAAATATCTTTTAAAAAGTTTTTTTTCTTACACACATGTAACACAAACTGCGTGGGTTAAATCAGTCAGTGGTATAATAACTTAAAGAACCTAATGAGACTCCCGCCTGTGTTTCTGGAAACAGATATTTAATTTTTGAGCTACTCGTTTAGAGCTTTCCTGTAATTTTAATCAGAAGACAATCAAATAATATTAGAAATCTTGCATTTTCTGCTGAAAAAAAAAATCAGAAAAAAACATTTCCAATTGAAATGCAATCATTAGCTTTTACAGCCATCTTCAGGAACAGTGTTTCTTGTATTTTCCAAGAAAGAAAAGAAATCTGCGTTTTACAGAGCAGGCAGAACATATGGCAGTGCAGATTTAAACATTCACTCAGTTAATATTAACTACAGGTAAAACTGAGAATTATGAGTTATTTTAAGTGATTACTGGGACTCAGTCAGGGAACCTTCACAGCACGAAGTCAGAAAACGAAGAGGGTAGCACCAAAATGAAGTCAAAAGATGTGCTAAAATACACAGTACTGAGCAAAAACACCGGGCATAAGATAAATAACATCTTTGAGCAAAATCATAAATGTAATTTATAAAGTTTATGCAATTATAAGAGAAGAGGAAGCGCTTATTTTTATGAGAACGTTCATAAAAGTAAAGCTTTTACTGGCTTTATTGAAAGCAGTTTTCCTTCTAATAAACCTGAGGATAGTTAACCCTTTTTATGTTGTTGTAAAAACAGGATTATACCAAGAAGTTAGGCTACAGCTTTGTCCTTCTCTGGCACACTTTCCAATGGCTTTTACTGTATTATGTATTATTTACAAGCCAGAATTCTGAAGTAAATAAAAGGAAACTGTGACGAGTGCAGTGGTGACCAAGATTTCTGACATTGATCGCTCGCTGCCCTCTTGATCAGCCATCTGAGATCTCCTTCAGAGTCTGAACATGGATCTGGTTTGTTTTCAACAGCCTTAAAACATCATGGCTGGTGAAGAAGCTGCCCTGCTTACATCTTCACTTACAACTATGATCTGAAAGAGTCATTCTTTTTTAAAAAAAAAAATTGTTCAAATGTTGAAGACCAAAACTAAATAAAAGCCTCACATATTTTGAAGTGGTGCTGTTCTCTCGCAGCATTATTAAGTGTATAAGCTCTGGTTGATTCATCCATGCAGAGCATTATCCCTTTGTGAAAAGTGGAGCGTTTCACCCACCTACTCATTGCAAAGCTCCAAACTCAGGCTGGAGTCACTCACATACAGCGTTAGGAAAACATTTATATTGTTTCCAGAAAACCTTACGAAGGCGTACAGAACTCCCAGGCATCCATCCACCTGTTTTCTGCACCCATGTGTTGCTGTTGAGCGTGGCAGGGAGCTGTGGTCTCTCTCCAGGGACGGGGTGCACCCTGGACAGGTCCCCAGCTCCTCACAGGGACACGCTGAGACAAACAAAACTAGCAACCATGAGCACTCTCTCTAACACAATTAACCTGTGAGGCATATGTTTGGGCTGTGGGAGGAAACTGGAGCGCTGGCAGAAAACACACAAGGAAAACATGCTAACGCCACGCAGAAAGGCTCCAGCTGGGAGTCAAACCTGCAACCTTCTTGCTGCAGATCGGTTTCCAGACACTGAGACCATCAGCATCCTTCATCGCTGAAGAGCTTTTAATAAGTACAAACGTGTGCTCATAAATGAAGGAAAATCTAGACTTCTGGCAGGACCTCGGACGCTCGGAGACATCACGGTTGTTTCCATCAGACTCCTGATAGAGTGAGTGAGGAGCACGCATGCATCAGACAACAATAAAAGCTGCATCAATAAATGAAAACTGCAGCCATTCTCACCTCCTCTCTAAAGATACGTCTAAATAAATCTTGTGCGTTTCAGGTGCCGACAACTATAAAGGACAGAAACTCCCACGAGGGGAGGCAACCAGCATTTCTCGCACTCTCGCACTCTTTGAGACAAAGGGTGTGTGTGTGTGTGTGTGTGTGTGTGTGTGTGGGGGGGGGGGGGTTAAAAAAATGAAGCATCGTTTAAGGTCAAGCTTCTTTTACCCCCCAACCTTGCACTCCGTCTAATCCTCTCTTCCTCCTACTTCCCTTTGTCTAACCGTCTCTTTGTCTCTACTGGCTGCTGAAGTGTGAAATGGATCTTTCCTGATCTCTGAGCACCTGGTTTCCAAGGGAACCGAGAGAGTTGTTTGAGTCAGATTTTCAGGGAAGATGAAGTTGGCTGGTGTGCAGTGCAGCAGGGACTAATAACCCTGTTAAAAGTGTGTGTATGGGTGGGGGGGTGGAGAGAATCATGAGGTCTTTACAAATTAACTCCCCACAAAGACATCTGAAACAAAAGCAAACTGCTGCTGTGTAAAGATACTGGACACTTGACACATGATATCTCACTCCGCTGTAATGTAGTAACTGTCTGAGGGCAGTCGACGAGAGGAAGGCAAGCAGCCCGAAGACTCAGGGATAAACTTTTCCTCTGGAACGGCATCAATAAATTATGTGCATTCATGAGTGAGATTAAGAATTCATGCCAACTGGCCGCGCGTAAGCCTGTTTGTCTATCCGACCGACCGTCAGTTTGTTTTTGTTTTGTTTGGTTTTTATTAGGTGCGGGCTTCGGAAAATTCGGATTTCATGGGCTACACTCAACTGAATCCAAACAGAGACGAGCACGGTGCTGTTCAGATGGCAGATTTGCTCTGGATGCGCAAAAAACACATTTGTGAATCAAGTCGCCACTTATTAACAGAACACAAACTAAGTCAACGCGTCCAAAGAAGTGCTTCTTTTTGGTCCCCCAGTTCTTCCATTCAACGCAGTCCTACATATTGGAGCTTTTAGCACGTCATTAAAATAAGTGTCAACACAATGCCTCTGCCCTTTTTTTTTTAATACGAGCTTCGTCAAATTAATTTCTACCAAGTTTAATCAGGTTTCGTGTGTACTCGGGCAAGTTTGAGCCGAGCAGCTGCTCATTCAGCCACGTTTCTGCTGACAGCATGCGGCGAACACAAGATGAGCGAGGAAACCCTGGTTCGATCTGGGCCAACGCACTCGGGCCAGTTCTGGGGCATCTTTCCAGCCGTGTTAATCCTTCTGGCCTGCTGGATTTGGGCCAAAATGGGGCCAAACCATTAGGCTATCTGGGTTTTGACATGAGCAAGTAGTAATGGAGGGTTACTCCCACTGACACGAAGGTGGTGAAGTAAGTGAGAAGACGATGCATCACATGTGCGCAGCGTTTTTCCTTTCACAGCATGTCAAAATAATATTAAATGATTTAGACCTCTGGCTTTTATGCCATTATCTCGAGATAAATTATTTAGTAAGCGAATGGTCAAACACTTAAAGTCTTCTAGTGAAATACAGCATTTTTTAAACTGACTAACCTGAATTATATAAGAAGTTACCAGCTAATCTCAGATAAAAACACCAGAAGTATCACAGTTTTATTATAGGAGAACTCAAAGGAGCAAAGATCTTATGAAACTGTGCTCGACGAGCGTATGCAGGAAAAGTCACAGGCTGACTGCATACAAAGCTTTAGCTAAAACATTTATTTACAGGTGAATATTAGGGTTAAAAAAGCAGTATATTTTCTGTTTGAGATTCAAAAACTGAGCACAAACTCCTCGAAAACAGCTGGTTATGTGCTCAGAAAAATCCCAAGGAAAACAATTCCAAATAACGCTCTATTATTCTCTGTTTTTCATAAGTACAAAATGTTTTTTGAAGTGCGGTGCTCATTTATGCGGCGGTACTTTTCTCCGGCGCTCAGCAGCAGGTGGCGGTGACAGAGGAGTTTGAGAAGCTTGCATCCGTCTGAGCGAAGTGACAGTGAAGCGGAGTGAAACGCGGGCATCAAATAATAATCCCAAAGGACCGGAGGGACTGTAAAATCTCAGAAAAAGTCTCATGCAGATCTGAGAGATGACAAATTGTTTTCTTGAATGTTGTCTTTGCTGCCTGAGCGGTAAGGCAAACAAACACAGCCAGTCATGTGAGGCGTTTCGTCAGCCGCAGAATTTCAATGATTCCGACCGCGGCTGAGTTGCCAAACGTATTCGGTGAAGTAACCACAGAGCCTTACGTGGCGCACCGCAAATACTGGAAGCGCATCAGGTCACCGCCTGACCCCTGCTAAAGCTGGCTGTTGGAAAAAATATTCAAAACAGATGGAAAGAAAATCTATCTCATTCTGCACGGAATAAATGAATATTTAGACAAATAAACAAGCTGCATAAAAAAAAATCTAGAAATATAAACTATCTTTCAAGCAAACACAAAGTTGTCTTAGAGTGACACAAATGGCGAGGTGGTATATTCGGCTTTCCACGTTTCGAGGCAGCTTTTGTTCAGTGGCACTGACCTGGTTGACCAACAAACAGCACAGCAGATGAGCAACAGATGATCGCAGCAGCTCACGACTCGAAAAACCTATAAATATCAGTTCAATGAACTACATGATGTGAAAAAGGGACGTAGCCACACTGACGTGCTCCAGAAGAAGACCCGAGCAGTTATTACTCTGTGAATGCTGAGTCAGCACTACTGTTTTCATGTTTGTAGTTTGTCACTACTTCATCTTACTTTCAGGTATTTTAGCCGTTCATACATCAAAATGCACAGCTGATTCAAGACATTACAGCTATGATGTTTTTTAAGTTTTGAATTATTTAACTTTATTTATATTCTATTTCTCTCATTGAAATGAATGAAAAACTCTTCAAATCCTTTAAAAAACTTTGTGCTTTCTGAAATCTACTTCAGCATATGACTCATTCTTGGTTGTTGTTTCACAAATTTTAGTTTTTAGCTATTGTTCTGCTAATTTTACCTTCAAGCTATCATTTAGTTGGCTTTAGCTACTGTTTTGCTGGTTTTAGTTTTTAGTTTTTCTGTTTCTTTGTGTTTCGATTTAACTTTAGCTTTAACTTTAACAATTCAGTTTCATCAGGAAACAACAGGAAAAGTCACTGAAATACCAAGGTAACAGAGAAGATTTACAGGCCAACAACTACTTCTAAATCAGTCATATGTTTGAGTAATGATGAATCTTGACAAAGCTGTTTGTCTACAATGATCAGATGTCTGTTTGAAGGAGTGTGACAAAGTGGTTCAGTTTGTTTGCCACTTGTCCCTTATTTTTATTTCTGATTCACTTACTTTCTCTGGTTGGTTGTAATGCTTAGATTTAAATATTACTTTGCAATTTTGCTTCACTTACTATCCTGGGTTTGTTTGTGTTAGCATTATGTTGCAGTTTCCATCTATTTATGTTTAGGTTAAAACTTATACTTCTGGACCATTGTTTGAATTTGTTTCAAGGTATGTTTATGGTATTTGTTTTCTCTTTTACTCACAATTGTTTGTCCTTGTAGATCTGCAGCAGGGCAGGAGTATGGGAGGGGCCGGCCCAGCATTTCCTGCTTTAATGGCTGATGATGTCATTGATTACCTGGCTGGGCTCTGCCAATTAGAGGGTTTTCTTTTGAGTATTGCTTTGTTTATCTTTAAAGTAATTTTCTGAATTATCTTGTATTACATAGTTTATTTTGCAGACCATTTCATTATGCTGATGAGTTTGTAAATTAGATAAATAATTGTATTCATGTTTTTCTGTTTAGATGTTTGTTGCTTGACCTGTTTCATTGTGGCTCAGTCCACTCAAGCACAGGTGTGTTGCCAATTAGCTATAAAAACAGTGTGTTTTGGCAGCTGGGGAGAAAAGTCTGTCAGAAGAACAAATAAAAGGAATGACAAGAAACTGAAATGGATGGCTGATGATGATTTTTCT
The DNA here is from genome assembly GCF_001649575.2 of Kryptolebias marmoratus. Lineage (NCBI taxonomy): Eukaryota > Metazoa > Chordata > Actinopteri > Cyprinodontiformes > Rivulidae > Kryptolebias > Kryptolebias marmoratus. The sequence continues at coordinate 11,094,344 of NC_051449.1, read as the reverse complement.
GTTCACCTTCTGACCCTTTTGCATACACTACCTTTACAAGGAGTAAGACATTTAACCCCAAAGACATGGTACCAACTATTTGGAACGGTGGTGGTACCATCATTTTCTGAAAACTCTTTATTGACAGTTGCCGTATTAATAAAAGTGCAACAATTAAAGAGGACAGCCACATTTTTCAGCATAACCTAACAGCAGGACGGCTGAAACTGAGTTTGCACACTGTGAAAGTTGAGTGTGGACCAAATGAAGCAGGCTGTCATTTAACTTTTTTCTTTTTTTTTACAAATGCCTCCCCAAGGTAAATATGTGGACCTGGTTTCAAGTTCAAACCTGTCCCATGACACCAAAAACTATAACTGAACTGTACCAGCTCTGCCAAACAGAAGAACGGGCAACCAGAAGTTTAGAAATGTGTGCATGGCTGTCTGGTCAAAGTGTTTTCTGCTCAACAACGAGCCTTAAATGTGCTGCTCGGTGCGCACAAGTAGTTTTAGAAAAACTAAACTCATCCACCAGAGCCTTGTTTCTTCTAATATTAATGGATGTACAATCATTTTGCCCCTGCAGAGGAAAGAAGTTTTTGTCGTGACATTCAAATCCATTACCAGTGAGTGAAAACTTCAGACCGCCACTAACATTTTTTTTTCTCTCTTTTGTGCGACTTTTCAACAATTTACAAAGGAGACAAAGGGAAGATGAAGGGGGTAAAAGAAAGTGTTTCTCAGAGGATATGAGTTACTGCCTGCCTCTGGACAAAGCTGCCAGAGTATCTTTTAATCATCAGAGGAAGAGCAGCACACAACAACACGACTGCAGTCGAATCGCTGAAGAATAGATCAGTCGAAAGTATCTCTGTACCTTTTCTTTTTCTAACTGAATATATTCCTCTGAATGTCGCTGGAAATTAAATCCACTCCGAGGTGCGGGAAAGATAAGAGCTCTGTTGTGTTTTCTGGGTAATTACAAGAGCCCTGGCATGATGAAATTCTAGGCCAAATAAAAAAAAAAAAATTTAACTAAAAAGTAAATTTAGTGTGAGTTGCTCCAATCTCATCCAACAGCTCTGTTTTGTTTATTTGTTTCCTGGATATATCACCTTTGGTTCCTTTAGTCAGAATGAGCTCATGTGCAGAATACAGTTAAAAATAAATAAATAAATAAAAGGCTACCTTGAATAAGACCATGAGCTGACTTTGAAAGCATCACGTGCAGCAGCTAGAGAGGTGTGATCATACTAACAGCTTTTCAGAGCAACAGCTTATTGTAAAAAAGAAAAAAAGGCTTCAGAGCTCCATCGTCTACAACAACAGTGGCGTTAAAGGAATAAAAGCAGCAACGTCCTGAAAGGGCAAATAACTTGACTCACATATTCTTCAGATTCAGACCGGATTCAGAAAGTGTTGCTTTAGTGCACTAAAATCTGCATTCCTCCCACTGTCAGCAGTCATGTTGATGCAGGAAGCTCAGATGTACTTTTTCTCTGCACTGATATTTTTATTTCTCTGTTTCAGTCCCTGTGTGCTGAAACTCCAGATGCACAGGAAGGACTGAAACTGATATTACCAACGTGCAAATCTGCTCTCAAAAGCCCATGTGATATTGATGATGGAGTGCATTTTCCAGTCACCTTAAGGGAAAAAAAAGGAAAAACAAGTGAGGTCAGTCAGATATGAAAATCCATTGGAAATGATAAAGATGCATCATTCCTTTTCAGCAGAGGTGAAATGATTGCAGAGTAATAACCGTGCTGCTATGATGCCTGCGTGCATCTCGCTTTCTGTGAAACATTCGATTTTCTTTCAACCTTCAAAAGAACTCGCGCTCTCTCATTCTGATCCGAACACGGCTAAAGATCTGCCGTGCTGCTGTTGAGTCTGCAGTTCCGCTTTTAGAAATGCGCAAGAAGCAAACACTTTGAAATATACGAAGATTCTGACTGCACTGAAAGAAAATTTTTAAAAAAAGAAGAAGAAGAAAAGAAAAACTTCATCCAGTCAACTAAAGCTGCTGATGAGGGTTCCTTACATTCTGCAGATTTTATCTCTCTTAAAAAAAAAAGTCCTTGTCTCTCTGTGCTCGCATGTTCAGTTTTGTAAATGCACTTTACAGCAAAATACTCAACAATCAACAAGTGTTATGTAACTGCATTTGTTGTCAAGAGGCTCTCACTCCAAATGAGCAAACATGGGTTCATTTTGATGAAGCTTTTTTTTTTCAACCTAAATCATGATATCAGTGGTTAAAACAAAGTTACCCAGAAGTGGACCGGCTGTCTGCACATCACTGAATCCTTTCAGTGTTTTCTACTAAACAAAAGCTCTACGTCAAAAGTACTTTTTCACTTTTGCAAGTGTTGACACATTACAATTTGTAAATGGAGTTTATTACCTGAAAACCTGCATGAGTTTGGGTGTATTCCGTTTGGACAAATGTCCTCTGTAGTGGACATTTGCAAACCTGAATATCTCACTCCTTTTGCATGCTACTCAGCCAGCTTCTTTTGTTCTCTAAAAAAGCACATTTAGGACTTTTAAATGGTCCAAAATTTGTACCGGTGGGGTTTCAGGAACTTCTTTTTTCTCTTTAAAGAAAATTGTGTCGATCACGATGTGAGCATTTTACAAAAAGAAGAGAAGTGTAAAATCATTTTCACGAAGCAATTTTTGCCTTGAGATGCTGTTTTGTTTTGTATGAATCTCTTATCAACACTTTAAATTACTTTCTAAAGTAATTTAATGCTATTCTACCACATCTTTTTCAGTATAAATGAACTGCTGACCCAAACTCAGCTAGAATGTGTGCCTCGATTTTGCATTCTCAGAAAAAAAATATACCTTTTACATTTTCACATATAGGTTAGGGCTAATACACATTTTATGTGACTGAACGTTAATAAATGCATTAATCATCATCATAGTTCAGCTTTACATGAACGGCATTCTGATATCCACTGTAGTCGACATATCATCTTTAAAATAATGAAGCTTGTATTCCTTGAAAGAATGCGTATTTCCTGCTACCTTGCATGTCAAACTTTTAAACCGAGATCTCGTGTGCTCTGTTGGTGCTCAAATTATGTGTTGGGGGTGACTTTCAGCTACTTCCACGCCGAGCTGAGTTACAGCCATTTTGTGTTTTCTAATATTGATTAGCTGTGGTGGCCATCTTGAATTGGGTTGGCTCCAAACATTAATCAGTTGTAGATGTACATCCAGTCACTACTTTCTAAAAGTCTCACTAAAATCCTGCTTCACGAGAGGCGATCACAAACACAAATTATGTTGCAATGGGGGGTAGTTATGCAAACTTCTTTTTTTTTTTTTCTAAAAAAACACGTTTGCATCCTCATTGCCTTCCAAAGTATTGCAGAAAGCTAAACAAATTAAAGTCAGAGCACTATTTCTTCCTGATAGTCAGACCAGACTTCATTCACAGGCTGTTATTTAAGGAAGCTCCACCTGTGAGTTAAAGTTATGACAGGAGTTACTTAAATTTTAATGCTGAAGTTTAGAGCTTGTGCATTCATGCATGCCTAGATCTGAAAATTAAACACGGAAAAAAACAGTTTTTTTTTTTTTAAAGGATCAAACAGAAAGCATTCAGATCTCGTGTTTGCATCTGATCAGCTGGCTGCGCCTGCGCTCCAGTTTGCTGTTAATGGGAGATGAAGAGCGCTTAAAAAAAAAAAACCCAACCTAATTACAGGAGCTAATTACCTACCTGCTCGTGCTGCTGAGGCACTTTCCCCGGGCCACTCGCATCTTTTGTAGAAGTCATGACGGTAAATAAGAAGAAGAGAAGAAAAATTGAAGAAAAAAAAAGAGGAAAATATGTGTGGGAGAAGACGTCCGCTGCCTGCAGGTGCAGAATAATGAAGCGAGGCAGGGAGATAGGGAGAGACGGGGAGAGAGAGAGAGAGGGGGGGAGAGAGCGCCAAGTGTTCAAGGAGATCCAGCGATTTGCTCCAATAATGAAGAGACCGTGGGTGCAGATGATGATGGTGATGATGATGATGGGCTGAGAGCCGTGGAGCGCAGGGATGTGGGAGGTTTAGTTCTCCTTTTTCAGAGAGTGTCATCACTGAAACCTGAACGGTCTAAAAACTAGTTTGTTCTTTTTCTCTTTAACCACTTAATGAGATGCTCCCTCCTTCTATTTTTATTTTATTTTTATTTTTCTCTGGATAAACTGTCAATTTGAGCGCACCTTTCATGCATCCTTTTAACAGCAAAAACTAATTTCAGATCACAAAGATGCACAGGTTGGAGCCTTTGAAAATGTTTTTCTTTTTTTTTTTTTTGCCTTAAAAACAAGACAGAAAACAGAAAAGAGGTGGCAAAAATTGGATGTAAAATTACTGGAAAGCTATCACATCTGCTCTGACTTCTCCCCCCCTCTTCCCTTCCTCTCTCTCTATATATAAAGGTTTTGTCCTTCCACAGGGGCTTATATTTAGTTCTAGCAGACTTCCCTCCTCACACTCTGCTCTGAGCTCAGAAACTGATAATATGGAGACCTGTCAGCCTGCATCAGATCATCTGAGCACTCATTACTGGCATGTCCATTACATCAGGAAATGGAAACAGGAGGCAATGCAAAGGAACAAACACAGGTGTGGCTCTTTTTATGTGGGATTTCAAGTGTTATCTTAAACTTAGAGCGCATTTTTGACTGACAATCTTCTCCACGCTGTAGTTTCAGAAAGCTGGGGGGGGGAGAAGAGAGATTTGCATGGGATGAAAAAAAAAGACAGTATGCTGCCAAGGCTGCTATATTGTCTGCCAGTGAAACAAAGCAGAGTTACCTTTTCCTCCCACATTTGAGCAGAAATAGTTCCAGTTTAAAACCACTGTTTGTACGGCAAGAATGTGTCACATCTGTGTGCACAAAATCCACATTCTTGTTAGCACAGCTATTTGGGGTTGCACAAACACACGCGAAAGTATTTCCTTTAGAAATCATGCACAGCCTCTGCAGCGCTCCAAGCCTTTTCGAACCACTCATCTACGGGAGGGAAGAGAACCGAACGATCTCAGATAAAGAAGGAAAAGAAAGAAAGTCCACGATGTGAGTCACTGCCACAAAGGTAGGAAACATTTGTATCAGAGTTGGACAAACTTTGCCTCAGGGGGGTATAAAAAGAGCCTTCAAGGGGGATTTATTTTACAGAGAAGACACATAAATGACCTGAAACATATAAAAGGTAACTCCAACTTTACTGTAGCTTCATAAAAGTTTAGTTTTAAAGTAAAGTCAAGTGAACCTCACACTTTTCCCAAGCCATGGATCTGTTTTTGTGCTGTGCTGTCCTTCCTTTTTTAACCACTAATACGATTCCTGGATGTCAGCTCCCTCCTTGATTTGCTACAACCTATACGGGATCTACATTACTTCTTCCTCCTCGTCTGCATCACCTCCTGCTGCCTAAAGCACCCACTCAGCAGTTCATCCAGTGAAGACATCTTCCTAAATCATCCACAAACACTCTCTGCCATCCAAAGTAAAGTCTGTTGAATGAAAATAAAAAAACATGGGGAGGAAGAATCCACACGATTTTACGGCTTTCATTCAAGATGAAGCGGTTATGATGTTTCATATATCTGGCCTTGATCAATTGAATGACTGAGCTTGAAGTAGAGATTTTATTAATCTGATCCATTTTAACTGTGCAGGCCAGTCTTATTGTGCAAACAAGTACTTTGTGTTATTTATGTCAGTTTTGTTGAATGAATGAATTAAAACAGATCTAAAATTAAAGGCCTCCTATTTCCTGAAGGAATGCATATCGCCTGCTGCCTTTCATGCCACGATTTTAAATTAAGATCATCTTTGGAGGTGTAAACATTTTGGTCAAACCCTAAAAATAATGTCATGCACAATCTCCCACTCAGAGTATGTGTTGGGCATGACTCTCAGCTACTACAACACCAAATTTTAACTCAATATCTATAAAACTGACTGAGTTATAACAAATTTATTTGTTGGCTAATGTCAATTATCGACGGCAGCCATCTTGAATTAGACTGACTCCAGAAGGTAATCTTGTAAAGGTAGATCCAATGATTACTTCCTGAAAGTTTTATTAAAATTCATCCAGTGGATCTGTTTGCTAACAGACACATGCAGAAACACAGACACTGTCAAAAACATTATCACCCACTTTTTTGTCTTTAGGCAGCAGGCAATAACTATAAGGCTTATATTATCAAACATGACAAAAGATATATTGGTTCATTTAATAAAAAATATAAAGTTAGTTGAAGTCAGTTAAGCTGAAGTCAAAGAAGTTGAGCTTTAAAGCAACTTAAAAGCTTCATTCTTAAAGAAATCACTACAGATAATAAATATATTTTTACAGTTGTGCTATATAATAACACATATTGCATATTGACTGAAAATGAGTTAAATTAATTTCAGTTTTCATTCAACAAGTTGTGTTTTCAAGTGTTAGATTAAAAAGTTATCTGCAAGAATCAGTCATTACTTAAATATCTTTCTCTATTTAAGTCAATTAAACATGTGCCTTGGGAGAGTTTTTGTTTTGTTTTGTTTTGTGTGAAACAAATGTTTTCATGGCAGAACAGCACACAGTATCAGTCTCGACACTCGGGCCTCGTGTCCTCGAGGAGCTCCACAACTTTCCGCCAAGTCTCACTTCTGAGCTGAACGTCTGTTTAATCCCAGACGTGTGACGGTCTCCGTCCTCTCTGTGTCGTCTGTTTTCATCCATCCTAACAGACTTTCTGCAGCCATTTACCAGGAGATTAAATCTCACCTCCGACAGGGTAGCACTCCGCGGAAAATTAACTGCGGAAGGCGTCAATAAGGTAAAAGCCAAAAAGGTACAATTTACAAGACAAATTTGGCTTTAAACAAAAAGCCAGGGTCTGGAGTGCTTTTTCAGAGCTTCAATAAACAGGAGGAGGTGAGAGGAACAAAGAGTGAATGTCATGACAGATTAGACATAGATGCCTAGCAGCAATTATGCTCCAAAAAAAGAAAAAAAACAAACTAACTGGGGAAGTCAAATGAATGAGAGCAGCTTTCTTTAAAAAACACATTTGTATTAGCTTACGTGATCATGTCTATTCAGCTTCATTATTTGTCTGTTCCGTGAGGCAGCATCTCCAGGCAGAGCTCGTTAAATAAATCCTGCCTGCCAAAGTTAAAAAAGCATTAAGCTTTGAATGCATTCTTGCTGAAGTTATCAGTGATGTGTTTGTTTCCAGGGGACCAGCAGTCAGCTTTTTATGGATCTGCCAATAAACCTGAAACTCTTCCTCTGCCTGCTAGCTCCCCCCAGTGATCACTGCTTATCTGACATCTTCATGGCGCTCTAAATTAAACTCAAACAAGCACATTCGTCAAAGCAGAGTTTCTTTTGCAGCTAATTTCTTTTTCATTTTTTCCTCCTCCTCATTGTTTCAGATAAATCAGAATTAAACAAATTTTAGTTCAATAGTAGCATAGTGGGGGGGGGCATGCAGTCATTAAAATAAAAGCTGGAAATGCTCTAAACCCCTGACCTCATTTATCTGCAATCACAGCCATCAGTCTAGAAAAATAAGGGAAAAAAATAAGGGAAAAACTCGATGTACCTGACTGTCAACAGCTGCCACTGTTTGGAAAACTGATCATTATCAGCTGCCCTCACTCAACAGCAGAGCAGAAAACCGAAGCAGCCACTTGAGGCTAACAATGCCAGGTGGAGAAGCATTATCCTCCACCCCTTGTTTACAAAAAAATACATCTTTTTTTTTTTTCATCTGCAGCATCCAAACAGCAAATAAGTGCTCTGTCGATAAAAAGCAGACAAATATTATTATCAACACCTGAGCGACCAAATGCAAAGCAGGTCTTGCGGTGAATACTAACTGTGCAGATGTTTTCAGAGAGAAGACAACTTTGTGGTAGATTTGGAGTTGGGGCACAGGTTGAAAATGTATCCCATAATAGTATTTAGAAACAGAAACTGAACTTCTATTAGCTTGTTTTACGAAATAAGGTTTAATTTTGCATCTGAAGCAGCAGGAATGTGTGGAATTAAGAAGATTTTGTCAGAGCCTAGCACCTAACAGGTACATATGTGGTACTTATTGGGTGTTTACTGGGTACATACTGAACCTACTACTTACTACATACATATGTAACAGATAAATACCATGTACGTAGCTGGCATGTACCCCATAAGAACACATCTATAACATACCTGATATGTACCTTTTTACTTCTCAGGTACTTGGTACTAACCTGGTACATACCTTGTATGTATCTAGCACATAGTTACTACTTCCCGGGTATGTATGTACCTGGTACATACAGATACACAAACCTGGAGCTTAGTACCTAGTACAAGCCCAAGTCAGTTAGGTGTGTACCCGGTAAAATAAGTATTTACAATAAATGTCTGCTTTTCCACTCTGTCTTTTTTTACTGTCTGTCACTTGGTAACTCGTGCCACATTTATACAATTCAACCTGAACATGTTTTTGAGTTCCGTTATCATAAAGATCATTTATAGTTTTAGAATACATGTAGCATCAGAATAAGAAGATAAATGAGAATACATTTTTCCGAGACAAATCTGTGTTTGACATTTACTGTACTACGGAAACACAGCTTGCAGTATCAGCTGTCAGTGTATTTCTCTAGAGTTTACTGGCATTTTGTTGGCTGACACCAGATCAGTGCTGAATCTTCACTGGCATCAACTGGACCATCATTCAGCCCTGTCGTGAAAAATGAACTAAAATAATTGGATCAAATTGCACATTTTAGGTGTATCACACTGCCGCTTAGAGTGAAAATATGGAGATTAAACGAAGAGCACACAGGATGGCGCGTGTGTTTGAATATAAGAAACTGATTTTTGACTGAACAGTTAAAAGGAAAGTTGAAATATTCGAGCTGCGAGAGTCAAACTGGAAAAGAAACCAAACCAGAAACGGGTTGTCTCAGGTAACAGGAGAGCGGTTGGAACAGCGTGGAGACAGAAGCTCCAGGATCAGGCTCCTCTGTGGCTCCCCTGCTGACGCTGCACATCGGCAATTTAACTACAGCAGAGCAATAATGCAAAGCTGCACGTGCACAATCAATACCGAAACTTTACAGGAGCCACTTTGGAGAGGAGCAACTGGGAGTGGCGCGATTTGATTTTCCAGAATTTGCAAACAGCTTTGCAAAAATTACGCTCCAGCTGATGGTAAGGAGACTTTTACGAGCAGCTGAAGCGAAGGAAATAGAAGAAGAAACAAAGAAATCATCTTCATCTGTTAAAAATAACTCAACAGACAGATTTAGCACTCGACTCAGGGGAAGAAAACTACAACAAGGTGATACGTTTTCTATCAAATATTGTAAAATTTGGTCTTTTTTTTTTTGGTGAGTCTGCAGAGGCAGGGTGACCCCTCAAGATTGATTTTAGAATAAGTAAAAGAAATAAAACCACATCAGTGTGAATGACATTTTAACTGCTCATAACAAATCCTGTCAGCAGAAGCACATCAATCTGCGATGGCTGCTGATTAAAAAAAAAAGGAAAACAAAAAGAAAAAACAAGCTGTTCCCTCTCAGCCATGCTGCCTGCTGTCAGTACGACCAGCTCTGCCATCAGTCACGTCCCCTTCGCCCTCAGGCCTGCCATGACTCCTTCAGCTGTCCGAGCACCTGCCCCAAGTGCAGCTGTCTGCCTTTCCCTCGCTCCGCTCCGTCCGTTCAATCATAGAAGACGCCTCGGAGTTCATCACCGATCGTTACTGTACGCTTGGGTCATCGCTTGCGCCCATGAAATCACGCCTCCGTCTGTGGCGGCGCGACGAGAGGCTGGGAAGTTTTCAGACTGAAGCCAGAAGCAGTTTTTCACCGCCTGGACACAACAGAGGGGTAATTAACAAGTGCTCAAGTCCTTAATCAGACTCATTATTGGTGTTTTACCAAGAGAGGTCTTTTCACAGGAAACAATTAATCTGCCGTGGTGCTGTCTGGAACTGTTTGCACACACACACACACACACACACACACACACACACACATACGAGAATATATACTGACTTAAAGTTACAGTAAAGGTTCAATACATCAGCCTGGACAGTTAAGCCTTTAATGCAAACATAACTCATATGGGGTTCATTTTGTTGTCTATAGAAGTGTACATAGGTCATATAACGTCATTAATATCAGAATTACCTGCTTGAAGTTGAGGCTATAAAATCTTATAATTTAGCTACAAATAAGATGCTCTTGTAATGGGAAAAATACTGTTTAAGTGATTCTTGCTGCATGTGACCACCATGATTTAGTTTAGTTAGGAATGCCTTTATTCTTATCCCTATAGGGTGCCAGGATGTATGTGTTATCTGGTCCTTTTGTTTCCCCCTGACCCCTCCTGACTGTATGGAAATTTACCAGTATGTGCCTACAAGCTTATAAAGGATGTGTTCCTGGGTTACCTCCCCTTGTGATCAGCTATCTGACCCTTCTGTTCCCCCCGACCCCTCCTCATCCTACAATGGTATAAGAAGGGGGAGCTATCTGTAAAGCTTCAGACTCACTCTGTTGACTCACCTCAGCACAGTGATTCTCAGCTATATAGCTTAAATAAATTATCCTAAGACAAAACTCTTCGTTGTCCTCTTGTTAAAGAAAATTCCACAACACTCCTCCAAAAGAAAGAAATGCCTGCCTGAATTCTTGAATCATCCAAACCTGAGGAACAGCTGGACTTTTTGTTTTCTTGTTGTACTAGCTTTTCCTGCAAGGATCTGCGATTATTATTCATATCTGAGTTGTTAAACCTTCATTTCTGTCCTCCACAGTTGTATTTTTAGAACAATGCTCCTTCCCTCAACTTCAAAACATCTGTGCTGCTTTCACTGCGTGTTTTAGTCCTTTTTGGAACAAACGATTAGCTTTCATCCATTTCACTTTGCTGCATTTCAGCTGCATTTGGCTGAACCCGAACTGACTGTGCATCATTATGCTCTGCAGAATTTTGCAACCAAACAATGGGCAGATTTTGTTTTTGTACTGAGAGATCTTTTGAGTCCGCATTGTGGGCTCACATAAGAGAGAAATACAAACCGAAAACTTTTCATCACTTATAAAAATGATGATGTGCCGTATATATATGTTCACTAAACACATTTTGAGTCTAAAAAAGGAGCTTCTGCATCTTCAGTAGCTGCACATCTTGCAAACTTACAATTAATTTTGGATTATAGACAGCCATTTTGAACTGCAACATCTGTATTTTTAGTTTGTCATACTTGGCTCTCATTTTGACATTCAAGTCTCATTAACTAGTTTGTATTATGGCTGTGTTTTCAATCACATTTTGAGATGAAAATAATTTCATTCTGCAGCCCTGATCAAGCTGCAGCACCTTTAATACACAATTTTCTCCTGAGGAAAAGCATGATCTGGAGATAAAAGAAAAAAAAAACCAACACAGAGCTTCTTTGAATTAAAAAAAAACAACTTTTCCATTAAATGCTTCAACATTCAAACAGAAGTAAAAAGTCCATGCAGATCAATGCCTAACAAAATTATACTGTCAGAGGATGAAAAATGTGATTTTTCATCCTTTTTTTTAAAAGTAAAACTGCACATTTTAAAAAAATGAGGAAAAAATTAAAAAAAAAAAAAAAGCTACCAATAATATAAACCCACATTTTTAGAGCATAATCTACTCTCACATTCAGTCTCTGTGGTCCATTTAAACGATGAGAAGACCTTTATTTTTTTTTTCCTGGAGTTACATTTGACTGAACTTTTAATCTCAAAGCTGCTTAGCTTTCGTCATAAATTCAGAACTCTGTGGCCCCCAGACGAGACTCAAAGACGTCTCTTATTATTTCCAAGATAAAACAGTGTTTCCTAAAACTTTCAGTGCTTACAGGACGAGATCTTCACGGGGCGATGCGGAGTCAGAAGATTGTGGCATGACTCACAACCAAGAAAACTCTAACCCAGTGGTGTCCAATCTGGTCCTGGAGGGCCACTGTCCTGCATGTTTTAGTTGTTTCTCTGCTCTTCAGCAGGTTTTCAAGTTCTGCGGAAGCCTGTTAATCACTAAGTCATTCAAATCAGGTGTGTCAAAGCAGAGAAACACCTAAAACATGCAGGACAGTGACCCTCCAGGACCAGGATTGGAGCCCACTTCTTTAACCAAAGGTCCAGGAAAGAATCTCTAGAATTATGTCTGTTGTTACTTAATACATTTAAGACAGCCATCTTAAAAGTATTTTTAAGCTCCAAGCCTCCCACAGAAACACTGTATTTACATAACAGACACATTTGCTTGATATTTTCCAAGTCACAAGTTTGGCAGATGTCTGGGCTTCTCTGCTAAAACTGCTGCCCCAAATCTGGAACAAGTGGTAGATGGATGGATGGATGGATGGATGGATGGATGGATGGATGGATGGATGGATGGATGGATGGATGGATGGATGGATGGATGGATGGATGGATGGATGGATGGATGGATGGAAGGAAGTTTGGCAATCCTCAAACAAAAAGCAAGGAACTCCCTCAGGATCCACCTTTTCTAATCAATTATCAGCAGGGGTAATTGTCTGCAGGGGGTAGGAGGAAAGGGGTCTTCAAGAAACCGTAAAAGAGAAAAATAACTACTTTAGATGGAAGGTGAAGACAGCAATGTGAAGTATGAGAAAATTCATACTTTAAATCAAAAACAGTTTATCTCAATAATCCATCAAATTATCTAGAAATGAGTGTAACATTGTCTCTTTAATTATCCATTAATAGGCCTCCAGACACTTTAAATGCAATTAATCTGACTAATAATTTACAAATAAGGTTGGAAAAATAACCTTAATTGTCACATGAGATTGGGTGAACCATTACTTTTAAGGTTTAACCAAAAAGGCTACCACTCCATCATTTCTCAACATGATATAACTACAGTTTAAATCTCTCCATTCTTTCAAATAATGCTAGGCCTTCAGCTATAATTGTTGTCAGTGTGCATTATCTTACCCAAATATTTGGAAAGAAAACATCTCAGTCTCTCCTGTCTCCACTTTATAAAATGTGTGGTTTTGAAGATTGTGGTAATTTTGCCAAAACCCTGCTGGCGCCTGGAGGCAAAATATGAGGAGAAACACTGAGCAAACAGACTGATGAGGGGCTGAGGGTTGAAGAATGAAACAGAGAAACAAGGAAATAAAATGCCAGCAAGGTAACAGTAAAGTTGCTTATTAGTACGCGGGCATGTGGCGTATATTAAAACGAGACAAGCTGAGTGAGTCAGCACGGATTTACCAAGCATTATCTGCTGATCCAGTCGTCGTAAAAAACAGACTTACGAGCCTCGTGGACCGTTTCTTTGCTCGGCGATGGCTTACAAGAGTGCCGTAAGACCAAGAAAAGAAAAGGGAAAGTTGAAAGTTAAAGCTAGAGGGCAGCTGCTTAAATAAAAAACTTGTTGGAGACAAAAGACTGCAGTGAAAGAATTAAAGACTCTGCACACATGCTGGTTACTCACAGGGAGTTACAAACGATCGAATCAACAAAGGTCGAAGTTAGGGTGAGTCAGAAGGAAACAAATCAGAGCAAATGATAATTAATATATCAATGCTGCTCTGCTTTAGTTTTAGGAATTGTGTAGCAGAGATAAATTTAGAAGCGATTAAAGCAAATTAGACGTGCATGCATAAATATCGCTGCAGCGTTTGGTGTGATTCTCAAAAGGTTTTCACCATCAGGCTGCTCTTCCGTCTATTAGGATCCCTGACCGGGGGAAAAAATAAAAAAATCCAATCTAGTTTATGTTTAATTATTCTCTCTGCCTCTATTCATTAGACTCATGAGGGAAAACTCACACAAACTCCCCTTTGTGTGTAAGTTTCAATTATTCCTGACTTACATTTATCCGTTTAGTACGAATCATGAATTTAGCCTGCAGAGGAAAACAAATTAATCTGAAGAAAAGCATATTTGGAGACAAAAGCTTAAAGTTTATTGTGCAGTTTGGAAGAAAAATAAAAGATTAACACAGCACTGACTCCAGTGAAAGGTTGTGTTAGAGGGATGTGAAATATAATTATACTTAATACAATTACAGCTGTGTTATACACCTTTTTAGCGATGTAATTACTTCTGCGTATTTTGTGCTATTTTAAGTGTATATATACTAAAATGTTCTGCTCATTCAGGAGATGGCTGCAATTTTTGTTTTGTTTTTTGTAACTTTCAAAATAAAACTTTATTCTTGTGCTACTTATAGCTGAAGTTCTGCTGCTTTGAGCTTTTAGCTACCAATCTATTATGTTTAGCTTTTAGCTAGCCTTTTGATATTTTTAGGTTCTAGCTTTCCTTTTGCTACATTTAGCTAGCCTTTGCTATTTTAAGTTAGTATTTTGCTGCTTTTAGCTAATCTTTTGCAAGATTTAGCTTGCAGATGACCTTTTTAGCTAGTGTTTTGATACTTCTAGCTTCCATTTTGGTGTTTTTGGCCCTCAGGTAAATTTAGCTTTTTTAAAAGCTTTTAGCTAGTGTTCTGCTTCTTTTAGCTTTAACAACTCAATTTCAGCAATTTTCATTTTCATGTGCAAAAAATGCATTTTTTTCTAGTTTTTTTTTGTTTATCTACTATTTTAAGCCTCATCAACTTTTGAAAAAGTTATATAACTAAAACTGAATATTCTAGCATGACATTTACAACCAAATTAGATAAAAATTTAGCAAAACAGCTGCTGAAATACTTCAATTTGCATCAAACTGGAGGATCAGCCCAACAGTCCTGACCCAAAAGGAGTGGCACTAATCGGATTTTGAAACACAACAAACATGGAAATGTTAAGATGGCTTGTGTGACAAACTTCAGCAGCGTTTTAAAACTTCAGGATGCTGGATGGGTTTACCAAAAGCAGATGGCGTCACAGTTATCACCTCCCCACTCGCTGTGCAGATCCGAGTGAAACGTTTTCCTCTGCTGACCTCCAGAGTGCGGCGACCAACACCTGATCCCTGTACTACTGCGCCTTAAATTAGGTCCTGCTGGTGACGGCTCCATGACGCACAAAGACACTACAAATAGTCTGCACATCTGATGTGACTTCTTAAAATAAAACAAACACATAATTTAAATTGTTTATATTAATAAGGATGTTATAGAGTTAATCATCAGATGATAAAAACTGATTATAAACAGTTGATTCATACTTAAAAATTTTAAAGGTGAGAAGATCCAAAACCACTTTTTTGTAGGAATTCTTGTTTCACAAGTCTTATCATCATTCCAAATGTCTCTTATAGTTGCCAGTTACCTGTGGATTTCATTTCTCCTCAGAGAGAGTTTGAGAACGGGGTTTTGTTTATGTTTTGTGAAGATTCTGTTCTCTGACTTTATCTTTTGCCTGTATGTTCAATTGAAAAAGTTACAAATAAAGTTGTTTAAAAAATAAAATAAAGGTAGCACAATATATTCGAACTTTAAAGTCTGCCATGTCAGAGTTTTTAACTAAAACAAAGTTTTAGATATTTGTAATAAACCTCATGCGGTATTGTTGGATCTCGCAAGATGCGACTCAGAGCTCAGAATCTGTAAAACTGACTGAGTTTTAACCACTTTAATGTTAGTTACAGTCGATTATTTGTGGTGGCCATTTTGAAATGAGCTGACTCCAAATGTTCATAAATTTTAGATGTAGAGCCAAGAGCCAAGGTTTACTTTCAGAGTTTCATTAAAATCTGTCCAGTAGTGCATAAGATATTTTGCTTACAGACAAACAGGATTGACACCAGCAGCTAATGCCAAAAATTTAAGCGATAGAAAAAAAGTGTAATATGTAGTGCTTTAAGTATGTGTTGTGAATTACTCTCAGCTACTACCACACCAAAATGTAGCTCAAACTCTGTAAACTTGACTGAGTTATAACTATTTTAGTTTTTTGCCAACGTATCTTAACTGTAACGACCATCTTGAATGGGACAGACTTCTAAATTTCTAACCAGTTTTAGATGATTATTTTCTCAGAGCTTGTTTTGTTTTTTTCAATCCGTTAACAAATTCATGAGATGTTTTGCTGATGTTACCACAAACACTGGCAAAAACATTATTGCCTCTCTGAAAATGTCACATGGAAGGCGAGGAAACACTAAATACTGCCATTTAGTCATGGAAATATGAAACAGAACATGCTCAGTGTTGCTTTGTTGAAATAATGGGCACCACAGGATTCCAGATACTTTAAAGTTCTGCGACCTCTTTGGACCTGGGCATCCCAACCACAGACAGCTTCATAAGCATCTTAAATACGGCTGGCTACTACCAAACTAACATTTACTGACTAAATAAGCAAAATTGATGAGGAGCAGAGAAATGCCCATTTCATTCTGCGTCAACTCTGTTTTTATTTGAGCTTCATGTAACCTTTTTGGGAAGCTGTGTCTGGATGTTGGACGATGAACTATCCTACTTTCCATCTTTTTGTTTCAGCGGTACGATACATGTATGGGACAAACCCGGACCCTAACAATCAGGTGTAGGAGATCAGAACACCAAAGATGTGAAGCCTCTTACGTACAAACTCGCTGCTCTTCAGAATCTTTTGCTTCAAGCACATTACAACATATGAAATTCACTTCAATTTGCAAAACCTTTGTACAAAAGTTAATAATGCATGATGGGAGTGAGAAGGCACTTTGTTCAGTGTACTCTTTACTTAAAGATAACTAATGCCGCCAGAAGAAGTGCAGGAAGATTATTTTGTCTGTATTATCTGCTTTAACTTTTTGAAAAGCAAATTTATCAGGAAAAATATTAGCACTTATAGATAAAACTCCTAAAATGCTTAAAAAGTAATACACATATTGAATCAAGTTTGCATAAACTGTAATCAGCAACTTAACATCCCATCATAACAAGAAGTTAGCCATCAGCACATCCTCAGAGACAAGCTGACAAGGTTTAACATTTTAAAAACTATAATTTTGTGCTAAAGTCCACCAACGTCAACAATCACAATATGGGCTGTCATCGAAAGTACTCATTATATCATCACTTTTTTTTTTTAAGCTAAATAAAAAAATAGGCAACCACGACGCTTCCTACAATGGGTCTTCTTTTTCTTCAAACAAGCCCTTCAAGTGTTCAATAACAGATTGATAAGGGGTATAATTAGGACGATTTAAAAGAAGCTCAGAAAACATTTGTCCCTGAAAAGATGTACCACTCACCTTCCAGAGTTTCTCCACCCGGGACAACTTGTGTGTTTTCATTGTGCCCCGGCGAAGTGATGCGGGCTGATGTGATGCAGAGCGATTCAGTGAAAAATGACCAAGTCATAAAGGAGACACACCTCAGCTCTCACTGAGGAAAAAAAAATCCCACCGTCAGCATCCACACTCCATGCATTAAAAGCACAAGTGCAGCGTACATAAGTGCGCGCGCGAGCGTGCGAGCGCGCGAGCGCGCGAGCGTGTGTGTGTGTGGACGCGGCCTTCTTCCAACTGCAACGCTGCCCTGAATTCTCAAGCAAAGACAGTGAACCCGACACCTCCACAGTCGCAGCAGAGGAGGTCAGATCACTGAGGGGAATATCTCCCAGTTGCGCACTCCTGCAACACAACCCCAAAGGAGAGTGAGAGATGCTGCCAGAGCGCCCAGGCCCTTCACAACAATCAGCACAGAACCACTTACCTGGGCCATTAGCTGCATCTTGCCTTTAGCACAGATCAGCATTACACACCGCACACAGAGACGGGCTAATTTATGGTGCATTTCCACCAGGGATGTTCATAAAGTTTCCTTTGTACTTTTCTGCCTTGAGTGCTTTACCTACAGCACCACATTTTTATATTTTATTTTTTTGTCTCAAACAGTAAAAGCTGAAGGCTGATGAACTTTTAGTGGGTGTTAAGGGATGTCGGGCACCCAGAGGAGCTGATACCTGGAAGGTGTCACACATGATCCGTTCCCTCCAGAGGCTTAGCAGGAAAAATAAACAGTGTGTAACGTGAAGGCTTCCTGCTAAGCTTCTTTTGCTCATGAATTATTAAAAACAAAAAAAAAAACAAAGCAAGCAGAACATTTGTTCTAACCAAAAATCACAGAGAAACTATTCAAAAAGGGATTACATTTAGTCCAAATAAAAAAAGAAAAAAAAACAGGTTTTAGGGCTTGGATTACAGAATACATGTAAAGGCCAAGCATTCATTGAAGGAATGCACATCGCCCGCTGCCTTTCGTGCCAGATATTGTGGGATTTATTGGTCATGTATGTGTTATATGGACTGAGTTGTATGTTTGCTAATGTTGTAAAGGTTCTATGAAAATACTGTCATAATGGCAAAGTTTTAATCAAAGATCTTACAGAATCTGTTAGCACTTAGAGTATTGGATGGGGTTCAGTCTCAGCTACTATCACACCAAATTTTAGGTCAAAATCTTTAAAACAGACTGAGTTAGAGGTATTTTTGTGTTTCTAACAACAGACGTCTGTGGCGGCCATCTGAAATGGAGTTGACTCCAAAAGTTTATCAGTTGTGGATGTTCATCCAATGTTTACTTTGTGCAAGTTTCAAAAGAACTTGGTCCAGTGCTTGAGGACAAATATTGCTAACAGACAGACACACAAACACACACAAACATCCGTAAACCTTTGCCTTCGGCGGCGGGTGATAATGGCATTCCAGCACAGCAGAAACAGCAACAGAGAGACAGACAGATGTAACGCCCTTAGGGCAAACTGATAAGATGTGTATGTTTGTTTAAAGTGATAATGTCAGTGCTGCAGAATGTCTTCACAAACAATCCAGCATTGGAGAATACAGTATGTATTCCCATGATGCAGCAGCCAATCTGGCGAGGGGAGTAACATCAATCATCACAGTTCAGGGGGACCGTGTGACGAGCTGCCAGCTCCACAACGGTGAATCACTCCACCTCCGCGTCACCAAACAATCATTATCTCCCTCATCTGGGTTCTGCTCCACACTGAACACTGCTCCACTCCCAGCCTGGGGTACCCACCACCCCCATCCCCTGAGCTCCATACTTCATTCAGACTCCTGACTCAGAGGAACAGGAAGGAAATATTGACTGGAAGCAATGATTTTTTTTTTTTTTTTTTGTATTGTCAAAGCCCCACAGAACAAACTTTACCTATCAGGATAAAAACTTCTCAACAATGAGATTGGTCTCATGTGCATCTGCACGCATAAATATATGAAGAAACAAATAAACTCAAACCGCCTAATAGCCTTTTTTTTCTCAGTTTAATAGGAACAAAGCGTAAACTCACCTTCATGTCTGCGGGGACAACGTTCTCCTTCCTGTTGCTCATCTGAGGACCAGAATGCCCACAAAGGTTCAACAAGGACGCAACATGAAGACCCATCTCATGTGTTATTCATCAGAAGGCTAAACCAGAGCCTGGAGGCAGGAGAGAGACCTGTCTCTCTCAGACGTGGCATCATTTAAACCAACAGATGGACTTTTAACACTTTAGACATTTCAACTTGCTAAAGAGGTGTCATTAAATATATTCATTATGGATAAAAATAGGCCTGTGTAACTGTGAATCAGCGGTCCAAACAGACTTAAGCTTTTATTTGAGGTGATAAAACTATGTGTCCTGTGTAAAAAAATGGTTTTAGTGGTGTGAACTGCATGTTTTACATATTTTATCTTAAATTATAGATATATTGAACAATTTTCTGTTCCCAGAAACCACAATTACATGTCATATGAACCCGTTTCAGCCAAAAGATCCCAGTTTCTCTGCCACCATGTGACACAGTGAGGAGCTTTAAAGTTGTGCAGGTTTTCCCAGGCGATGCATTTAGCATGAAACTATGTGATTTGCCCAAACCCCAAGCAGGTATTTGACATTTTAAAAGCCCAAACAAGTGGCTGCAACATATGTACATTCTTAAAACCCTGTTTTTAAAATGAAGGGGGACATGTTATTACCCTCCTTGCTCATGCTGAACCTGAGAAAATTTTGATCACAAAAGAAACTGAACCAGCAGCTGAAAAGTCCAACGTCTGGAGAAACCCTTTGTCATTTAGAACTACTGAAACTGTTCTGTTCTCAGATAGTTACAGATGAGGTTAAATTTGCTTTTAACCTCACTGAAATAACTTGAAACTGATAAAACTAATAAGAATATAAAATGTTACTGAAAATCAACTGATAAAAATCCGTCATTGCTTTTGAATTTTACTTCAACAGAATTATTGACCTTAACAAAAAGACTGGTACCCCTAAAAAACATTAAACTAATTTGACCCCAAGGACATGTTAAACTAAGGTGTGTCCTATAATCAGCATCACAGATGACTTCAGTCTTGCAATCAGTCAGTCTGCCTATTTAAAAAGTGAAAATTAGTCACTGTGCTGCTTGGTATCACTGAACATGGAGCACAGAAAACTGAGGACAGAGTTGTCTCCGGAGCTTAAAAAGAAAATTATTGAGCAGCATGTTAAAGGTGAAGGCTATAAAACTATCTCCAAGCAGATTGATGTTCCTGTGACTACAGCTGCACAGATTATTCAGAAGTTTAAGGTCCACGGGACTGTAGTCAACCTCCACGGACGTGGCCGCAAGAGGAAAATCGATGATAATTTAAATGGTAACAAAGAGCTCAGAACAACTTCCAAAGAGATTAGAGGAGAACTCAAAGGTCGCATCATCCGTGGCTGTTGAGACATGGTGGACTTAATGTAGGATGACTGAAGAGGACACCAAATCAGAAAAGAGTGAGACTGAGTTTGGCCAAAATGCATATTGAGAAACTACAAAGCGTCTGGGAAAATGTCCTTTGGACAGATGAGCTTTTTGGCAACAACTCACGTTAGCTCTTTGTTCACGGAGCCAAATATGAAAGATACAAAAAAAAACTTTACCTGCAGAGAAACATGGAGGCTCGGTGCTGTTCTGGGGCTGCTTTGCTGCATCTGAATCTGGACCGGGTCCAATGAAATCTCAAGACTATCAAGGCATTTTACAGCAAAATGTGCTGCAGAGTGTCAGAAAGCTTGGTCTCAGTTCATGCGTCCCCAAAACAGGATAATGACCCAAAACACACAGCTAAAAACACAAATAATGGCTAAGAACAAAACACTGGACTATTCTGAAGTGGCCCTCTGCGGTCAGCAGTGTTAAAAGAAGAAATTGTGCAACACAGCAGTCAATATTCTCCTTCTCCAATCGTTTTCACATGCATCAATTTCTAAGTTGAGAGAAATATATGAAGGTGTTTCAACACTGAGGTTTTATTAAAGTCATTGCATCAGAGAAATATCATCAGAAGCCATTTAGGTATCATCATTTCTCTGGAGTGACTCTTTAACTGAAAGCAATCTGTAAACACTGACATGTTGCTTCTGTTGCTCCCTCAGACCATGATTTCCCACCCCTGCAATGTGACCCTCTTGACTTTGCCTCAGCCTTTAATCGGTGCGTGCATGAGTCTTTATCTCCGTTAAATCATAACCTTGCGTGCGTGTGTCTCTTGGGGGCTTGCTGCTGTTGTATCATGGCGGGGTCGATAGGAGAATCTGCCTGTGTGACACAACAGATTACTGCTGCCTGGTCTCAGACTGGGGGGAAAAAAAATATGTGAGAGGAATTTAAGAAGAAAAAAGAAGCAGCCCCGACTCTGCTGCGCTAATTCTCACTGACAGAGGAATATCCTGCACTGGCTTCAAACATCTGTGTGTGTTATTGAAAATTTGTTCCTCTTTTTCTTTAGAAAAAAAAACCCATGTGAGCACAAGCAACACAAAATCTTTGCACAGAGGGTCTAAATCTTTAATGGCGAATGAAATAAATCGCCTGCTCATGGCTGAAAGGCACCTGTTAATTTTCCTGTCGCAACGTCTGTAATCAAAATGTTAGCTCTGACCTTTCACCCCGCTGAATTAAATGTCAGAATTAAACACTGCGTTGATGACTCTGACAGGAAAAGGTCTGTATGTGTGTCTTCAGGTCAAAGCAATGCCTCAGCGTGTCTGATGTTGGTGGTTTTCAGTCCCTGTGGGACGTGCCACTGTCACCCTCTCCTCGGATCGGGACGAGACGCTGTCAGCGCTGCCAGCTGCTTGACTTTAGTGACACAGACATGCAGAGGAGCAACGCTGCTTCTGCTTCTGATGCTGATGCAAGACGTAGTTTTTAATCCACTTTTTATCACCTCTCAACAAGACTATTGTTCTGCACCGTCTCAGTCGTCTCAGTCTTCTCTGCTCAGGATACAGCAGCTCGTCTTTTAACAGGTAGTGGGGGGAAAAAAAGCATAAACACACAACTCCAGTCTTGGCCTCGATTCCCTGGCTTCATGTTTGTCTCTGGATCAGTTGTGCTTACTTTTAAAGTTTTCCGTGACTTGGCCTCATTGTATTTGCCCACATTTCTCAATTCCCACATGCCAAAGCAAAAATACTGCAGTTATCCATCCAGCTCCTCTTAGATCCAGATCAAAACAAAGAGGGAACTATTTGTCTGTTGTTTCAGCGGCTGCCCCAGACCTATTAGTTTACCTCTCCAAAGAGTGTCCAAAGATATTTAAATATTTGCTCATGACTCATCTTGTCCTAATGGTGTTAGAACTGATGTTTCTGTTCTGGTTGATCTTGTTTTAGTTTTACTCCTATGAAAATGTGGAAAAGCTCAAGGGAAATGGATCCTATTAAAGGCACTGTAACACAAACTACAGTAGCCATTCATAGTTGTTTTATACTGTTTTCTTTAACAATAAGTTATTCATATTCTGTAGTTAGTTTTACAGTAAAACATTTATAATGCAGTTTGTTTCACAGTACTGTTTTCACTTTTTAATGTAAAGTTACTGAAGAATGGAAAACAGCAGCTACTGGATGATTGTTACCAATACGCTACTGTTGTTTTAACAATAAGTGGTTTACAGTGTTATTAAAATATCTAGTTAAATCTGCCTCCAGCGTGCCTATTTGGCTCTTTTAAACTATTAATTGTGACACCTAATTTGTTTGTTGTTAGTTTTCAACTCAAGTAAAGCATGAGGCCTTAATTGTTCTTATCCATTTTATTTTATTTGTATTGATTTTAGATTTTTATACTAATTTATTGCATTTCACATTCAGTTTTCACATTACCTTTTATTATTTTAGTATGTAGCCAGACTGTAAAGCACTTTGTTTGATTTCAGCTGTTTTAAATGTATAATACAAATAATTTTTGTTTTCCTTGTTCTTTAATGCAAATATATGACAGGTTTTTTCCTTATTATTACATGCAGTGTATTGCTGCATATAGTACAGAGTTAAATCAGCCCAATGACTGGAACACAACAGTCTCTAGTGGCAAAGCAGACACAGTGCATGGAAACCTATAGAAATTGTTTAAATGTCATTAAAAAGCACACTGAATAAAACTGTTACTCTGCCAAACAGAGGATAAGAAGCACCAGAGATGATCATTTGTGCAGCTAATGAAGCTTAATTTCAAAGTGGAGAAACTGAAATGCTCCCTGAGGTTATAAATAAAAAATAAACATAAAAGAAAAAAAAGTGAGCTGGGTTAAAAGATGTTTTTCATTTAGCTGAAAACTCATGATGGACTTGAAAGCAAGAGAAATCTTTAAGATCCACACTGAAGTGACAACAAACAAAGGATGAGAGTGGCATCTTTAGGATTAAAATCACAAATGAAAAGAGGGAGAATGTTAATGTTTTTGCACATGAATTTCTAATTTCCACCACAAACTTTGTAGTCGTTGCTCAGATGCAACAAAGTGAAGAGCATTTATGATGTAATGTGAATGAAAGTGATGTTGAAATATCCACATGGAGGCTTAATGACAGCTGAGAGAGAGAGAGTGTGTGTGTGTGTGTTGCTTCATAAGAGAAGAAAATCTGCCACATGAGACTAAAACTCAGCATCATCAGCTGGTAATAAGGCTTCTCTGTAGTTAAACACTGACTAATACCCACTGTCAGCCTGTGTAATAACAGTAAATGATAAAACAGAGGAGGGACAGTCAAACAGTGAGGAGGCTGAGTTGCTGTTGGCAGGTCTGTGGATGTGGTGGTGGAGGTGTGGGGGGTGGGAGTGAAGCAAGGGATGATCGATGGTGTGTCAACAGAGCACCAAGGCGCTGGGCAGGGAATGAACAACCTGTTGAGATGCTCTCTGGAGCAAAAGAGAACACATACACACACATGGATCGATGGTGGATCTGTCTGTCAGCAGGACTGAAGGAAAATAAAAACGAGTGAAGGTCAGTATCCATTAGGCGCCACAAACAGAATAATCCTCACGTGATTATTACTGCGGACAATATGTTCTTCTGTGCATGGTGGAAGCTGCGTCATCTCCAGACGGCAGTCAGAGCCACCGGCGAGCAGCTTACAGCCTCACCCTCCCCACCTTTGCAGCCATGGCAACGTGGAGCAGGAAGTCCTGCTGAGGATGTTTTGTTGTCCTGAAGGGGGGGAGCTGCACTGGGTGGCAACGTGTCTGCCTTCTGTGCCTTTCACTGCGGAGCAGCCAGACAGAAAAACTGTATTTGCTAGACCTCCTATTTATCACCCGCTGACGAAGGTGGAGTAATAATGTTTTTGCCCGTGTCTGTGCATGTGTTCGTTTATCTGTACCTTCAGCAAAATATGGCATGAACCACCAGATAGATTTTAATGAAAATCTCAGGAAGTAATCATTGGATGTACATCTACAAGTGATTAAATTTTGGAGTCAGACCAATTCAAGACTGCTGCCACAGCAAAGCAATCAAAAATGGCTATAACTTCATCAGTCTTACTGATATTGAGCTAAAATTGGATGTAGTAGTAGATGAGCATTGCCCAGAACACATACTCTGAGCAGAACATATTGCACAACATCGAGGCCTTGGCATAAATTGTTGGAGTCAACCATGTTTGTCTGTTAGCACAATGTCTCAAGAATCACTGGACAGGTTCAATGAAACTGCTTTACATCTACACGTGGTTTAATTTTGAGGTCAGTCCCACTCTAATCAACCTTGGCCTTCACAAAAATGGCTATACCTCAGTTAATTTTAAAGAGCTTAAATTAGTTGTGGTAGTACCTGAGAGTGATTCACAACACACACTCCAAGCACTGACAGATTATCACCTGAGACTGATGTTATTTTCAGGGTTTGACCAAAAAAAGCCACAACTGCCTAATTTTTCAATGTAAAGATGATCTTAGCTTAAATCTCTGGCATAAAAGGTGGTGGATGACATAAATTCCTTCAAGGAATGGTTAACGTTAAACAGAAATGTACTCGCAGACCTATACAAACCCTTGTTTCAGTTCCACATCTGATAATCCATCTCATTGCATATTTGTGGAATCTAAACACTTTGAAGGTTAGCTCGCAACTCATTCCTCATCAACAACCCTTTTTTTCTGCATCATGTCTCCTATATGAGACCCTCAGAAAACATTTTGTAATCCCAATGGCACACTGTTATAAAAAATCACTGCAAAAATCCACTAAAGATAGTTGAAATAAAACAGGTCATCCCCTCACACTCGAGTGTCAACCTAAAAACACCCGGCTTTAACTTCAAATAGTTTTTTTCTCTACAAGTATGTAATATCATGTCCTTTGTATCAAAATGTCATCCTCATCTATTGTCTGTTTGTACCTAATTTCAAAAACATTAAAAATACCTAACCTATCAGGCAGCTCCACATTTTTTAATATGTTTTAAGTTAAATTTTTTATTTAAAGTTGCAATTCAAATATTAAAGAAGTGTAACCATAACTGCTCTCAGTTCATATACTGCCCAAATACTCGACATGTAGAGCTATCTCTTCTTTGTTAAATAAGATTTGTTGTCTCAGGCCACACGATCATTGTAGATTAGTGCAGGAAGTCCAGAGGCAACCTTCAGTGAACAGTCGTCACCTGAAGAAAACTGTTAACCTTGCTGCAGAGATAATGAGGGCGGCCTAATACTCTCACTGCCCCCCGTTCTTTTATCTGCCTGCTCTCGTTGAGCTCTGTCCGCCTGATTTATCTCAGCCACGGACCTCAAAGGCAGCACAGACCTGAGCCGAGATTTGGGAGTCGGGCCAAACTCACTTCCTCCGATCTGAAGTATTTCAAAGCAGGAGAATTAGGATCGGCATCAAGCGCGCACGTGTGTGTGTGTGTTAAAGAAAGAGAGAGAGAGAGCCCTGGGCAGTCTTATCTGATGTGAATTAAATTTCACATTCAAGTGAAACTCTTAGGTAGATTTATGATTCACTTCTTTTGAACTTTTATTTTCCTGCAGTTCAGCAAGGATTTATTTTTTTTCCTCTTTTTACAATTTTCTGGACACACAGCGTATCTAAATTAATTAAAAGATGATAGAAGCTGAAGAATGCTTTCTAAAATTGAATGATAACATCCCAAGCACACAATGGGAGCTCAGAAAACCTACAGATCTTTGTGTTTGTCTCTGAACTTCTGTACCTAGTTACACCAAAACTGCTTTTTGTCATCATCCTCTTCAGGGAGCATATCACTTTATCTGTGTTATTGTAAATGACACTTGTTTAGCACCTTTAATCATACATATCTTGTATTAAAGTGTAATACACTGTGTCTTTCAACCACTCATCTGGTCATCCTCCACTTTCAGAAATCCCAATATAAAATGGCTACACTATCAGGTACAATTTCATTATAGTCCGACTAGTTTTACAGCAGGAACGGCCAATTAAAAGGAAAATTAAAAGGCCTTTTCAGTGAAACTTTATTGTTTAAGGAAGCAGTCTCTAGGGATAAAACCCCATAAAAATGCAATACGCCACTCTGAGATTAAGCTGGGCCCTGTGGGAAATGAGCTTTCACTAATGACTACTACTAATAGTAACAGATGAATGCACAGTTGTCTTCACAAAACCTCAATAAGTAGCGAGAGTTCATTTAAGCTCTTTCCAGGAAAAAAACAACAACACAATTGTTGGTTTATGTACAAAATATAAATACTGTATATGAGTAGACTAAGCTAATATAAATATAGAAATTACCGATTTATTTAGTTATTCTGACATAATCTAGGCTCTATAAGAATCTAAAAATCTTCTTTGTTTCTCTTCAAGTGTTCCTATCATTTAAAATAAATGACAGATTAGGAGTCTAAAAAACTCAAAACCATGTTGCAGCTAAATGTAAAAAGGATTCCACTTAAACTCTCTACTAAAGAAGGATAAGGAGCCACATTTTAAAATGAAGAAAGTTTGAATCTCAATGAGAGAGTTGAATTACACTCACTTACAAAAAAAAAAAAGTTAGGCACCCAGAGGGAACAATCTAATTTAGACGCAATTTGATACACTTGCAGACCGGCGATAGCTTTGTAAATGATTTGATTTTTATGAGCTGCCAGGTCTAGAATGGGTACCAGAGGGTATACAGTAAGGGGTGGCATCATGAGTGGAGGAATAGTGTTATCAGCCAGTTGCTGGAGCCTCTGATATACAGTTAAATAAGTAAGGGAAGGCCTTGTAGCATCAGACAGTATTACAATCACTTTATGGAGTTTGATAGGGTCATTTTGTAGATTTGCATGAGGCCTGGTGGTCTTATTGTGTCATCGTCCAGCATGTAGGGCCTACAGATGTTACAGTGGCCTGATGTTGAACCTAATGAGGGCGCCCATACAGATTGTGAAGATACCAGACATCAATGACAAACCACATCATGGGAGAATCAGTGTGTTGTTTACAACACCCCAGGTCATCCTTCATCACTTCTCTACAGCTGGCTTCAGCAGGATTACAGGGTCACCATCTCACATGTAGGCTTCCATCAATACCAGAGCGGAGAACTGCATTTGGAGTGGTGCCATGACAGGGAAGCATGGCCTGATGACCAGGAGTGCTGTATTAAGTTGTATTAAGTGGTGCTTTTGTAAAACAGAAAACATCCACTGACAGGCAGAGCAGGTCTGTCAGTAGAAGGGACTGTGTAGTCCCAAACAAAAGGACTGCTTTTGGTCAGGCAGCCGTCTCGGTGAGAGCTACTCATACTTGGAATATTCTTCCGACAGAGCTCAGGGAGCATAACACTTACCTATCTTTAAAAAGAAATTTAAAATTATGGTTGAGGGATAATCAAGTGTGTGATCATTTGCTTTGTATTTCCTTTTTATTACATGCTAATTGTATTTTAATTATTGTAGTGCTCATGTCATCTGCTCCATAGACTACGGCTGAAAATGAGCCTCTTTGGCTAAGCTGGCATATTTACAGAAATGTTTATTAATGTGCACTGTCTCTGTATATTTTAAACAAATAAACAAACAAACAAGTTCATCAGTGAATCTCAGTTCAGTTCCACGGATGGATAGGGTCTGACTTCAGGTCACCTCTGGTAGTGATCCAGAGGACCCGGACTGCACAGCACATCGTCAGCGATATTTTAGACATGATGTCTTACCCCTCCTGACACAGCACCTTGGTAAAGTCTTTCAGCAGTACAACATGTGTCCACACGTCACGTGTGTCTATAGACTGCCTGTGTCGTGGTGAGGTGATCCTGCCAGGTCCATTGATCTTTCCCCAGTCAGACACCCTACTGTCCAAAAGTGTGCCCAAAATGCCGACTCTGTTATCCATTTGATCTGATGTTAAAATCATTGCAATACAGTCAGATGACCTTTGATCACGTAATTTCATTTCATGTTTAAAACTATGTCTAGATGCTTAAATATAACTCAGTGATTGGGGTTTTTTTCTCTTTGTAATTTGATGACTCTCTGGAAATAATTAAGCTTAATTTGATTATTGGGCTTCTATTTTCAAAATGAAAAATTTGGTACCACTTTACAATAGGACTACCTTTATAAATGATTTAATAATGCTTAAGGATTTAAGAGAAGGATTAATTAACTGCTTCAGTGAGGATTTCCTGGAGAAAGTTGCACCATTATGATGCTTAGACGAATTGGTTGAATAATGTTTTGTTTTATACGTTGATCCTGATCCCTGCAGGGTTAAAAATCAGCTTTGATTGCCAGAAACACAAAAAAGAGAAATATTCGCGTTTTCCTGCTGTTATGTGTCCATAAATGAAACGTTAGTGCAGGTAGGATCATATAGGAGTCCTCAGGCTTTGATCTGAAGGCAAAATATCACCATATTCAACTTTTACATTCGACATTTAATTAGGTTTCTATCTGCAGCAAAGGGCAGCGAGGAGGAGAACGAGCTGCTGCTGATATCCCCCCAGGGCGATTCAAACTCAAACATAAAATACTGAATCTTGCACACAGAGCAAAGCAAAGCCACATTTATTCACACAGACACACACCTCTTCTGCAAACAACGAGGTGAATTTTGTGAGCTCAGGAGTAAACAAATTAAGAAGCTGTTTACAAAAATCTCTCCTTCTTTCCCAAACGCCACTCCTGCATCTGAGACTAACAGGCCTTCGAGCCCCATGAAGGTAAATAGCCACACTTCTATTTGGATCACAAAATGAGTGTGAACAACAACCGTCTGCTGAAACTTCTCCTAAAGAAGGGAGTGATTGGAAATAGCCACCTCCTTTGAAATGGACTCCTCATCTCCAGAGGAAAAATGCAATTTCATGCTCCAGCTCAAATCAGGGGAACCTCACGACTGAAGGAGACCTGAAGGTTAACAGCATGAACCTAAAAAACATCTCCGAAGTCCAGCGGTGCAATATCAGCTCCTTGCCACATTTGGTTTTATAGGAACTAGTAAAGAAGAGAACATTTTAATGAAAATAAAAAATGCACTATGCTCTACTTTTTCCAGCTTGGTTTTCTGTAGTTCTTGTTGACAGCCAGGCCTGTGTTGTCACTCAGCCTGCTGTAGCCGTTCTGTTTGATATAACAGAGATCAGTAATTCAGAGAAGCATTAAATAAATAAGTATTTGTTGCGTGCTTAAAACTTTATCTTTGGCAAACAAGCGGCGCAAGTCCTACCCAGCCGTGCGTGACAGTGAATTGGGTCATCTGTAGCCACAACAAAGCTTTATGCAGTTCACTTGTTGAATGAAGTTGTTTGCCTCAGGAAGGGTTTATCAGTGAATATCAGTGCTGAATACCATCAACTGGGAAAAGAAAAGCCATAACAGAAACACTAAAACATCTGGGTATCAAAGTTGGGAATGATTCTCAGCTACTACCACATCAAATTTCAGCATAATATCTGTAAAATTAAC
Source organism: Kryptolebias marmoratus (assembly GCF_001649575.2). Lineage (NCBI taxonomy): Eukaryota > Metazoa > Chordata > Actinopteri > Cyprinodontiformes > Rivulidae > Kryptolebias > Kryptolebias marmoratus. The sequence continues at coordinate 11,064,179 of NC_051449.1, read as the reverse complement.
CAAATTTGAGTCAATTTTTGTATTTCTAAGTTCAGTTGACTCTGGCAGCCATTTTGAACTGGGCTGGGTCCAAAAGTTAATCAGCTGTAGATGAACATCCAGGTATTACTTTCTGAAAGTTTCATTAAAATCTGCCAAGTGCTGCATGAGATATTCTGCTAACAGACAGACAAAGATGACTCCAAATGATTAAAGAAAAAAAAACTTTAGGATTTTATGCTCAGAATATGTGATGGAGATGACGCTCAGCTACTAACACGCCAAGTTTTAGGTCAATATCTGTAAAACTGACTAAGCTATTGTTGTTTTTGTGCTTTTCCAGGTTAGTTGGCCTTAGCAGCCACTTCGAATTGAGTTAACTCGGGATGAACACATGAGCACATACAAACAAAACATTATTCACCTGCCTTTTGCAATAAAAAGATGATTTCTGCACACTGATGTGCGTATGAGCTCAAAACAATAGGATGACTTAGAGCAAACCTGAACATCGTCATTTCTGGATGAACAAAGTGGTAAATTTTTGCACAAACCTCTGAGGCAAACACAAAACCTGACACTCCATCTAAAACACAGATTTAATGTGTTATTGTAATCAGGTCATTTAGTTTCATATCCAACTGCAACCACGACCAAACGACTGTAAAGTCAAGATAAAACCTGCAGGCCCTTTCACTTTCCTGTTCTTGTTCCCAAAAAGTCCCACCGACCTCTCAAAGCACAACTCTAGAAAATCAAATTGCAGTCTTACGAACTTGTGGTGCTCGGAGTAGTTTCAGCACCATGGACAGCACCAAAAGAAGCCGAGCCTCCTAATCCCAGCAGATACTGACCTCATCAGGATCATTCATCATCATCCTTTGCTTTTATTCTTAAAAATCAAATACCAGAGAGGGAGTGTGTGTACAGCAGCTCCTAACAGGCCTTCCTGGATATAATTTCTGTCAATATTTATACAGATAAACAAAGACACAGAGACAAACCCAGCCACACACGGACTGAGCTTGGAACTTTTATGAAGAACACGCAAAACTAAAACCACTAATTATCACCATGGACGCGTGTTTGAACGCCAAAAAAAGACCCTGTTTGTGCGTGTCCTGATTTCAACTACACACGTGTGTGTTTGTGTCTCGGCGTGGTGACAAATCAAAACAACAAGTGTCTTACATCCTCGTCCTCCCGCAGACACTTTTTCCGGTACTGGGCGCGCGCCCTGCCGTCCGCCAGCTGTGGACACGTCTTGGCTGCGCTCTCCTCGTCCGCGACCTGATGTCCCCCCAGGAGGTGGCTGGCCTCAGGTGGGTGCGGGAACGAGTTGGTGGTGTTGATCTTCCCGGTGAATCTCTGGTACAGCGAAGCCATAATAAATAGGACGGGTTCCGGCTCGAATGGGGGGCAACTTACAGCACGCCAGAGCTCCGGATTCGGCTTTTCTGGGAACAGCTGAATAATTTCCCGCGCGCTGTGTGAGGAGGAAAACGAGTTTTCACCTCCAGGATGATGGAGGTTGGAAAAGACAAGATGAGGATTTTAGTTAGTTAAGGCGCATCTCTGGGTGAGAGTCTGTTAATGGAGGAGAAAAGAAAGTGATGGAGCGATATAACTCTGAATCCTGTGCAGAGATGTCCCTTCAGCTTTGTCCAGGAGGCGCACGCGGGAGACTGGGTGCCTTGGTGTCAATAGTTGCCCTCTTTTGTATTCAGGACACGTTGCCTCCCCTCTTCAGTTCCCTGATGCCTCCTTTACAGACAGATAGCAGGCGGAAGTGCCGCGTTTTCATCAGATATTCGATCCTCGGCAGACTGGATTGTCCCCAAAACAAAAAGAGCCAGAGATAACGATTCGCACACCTTTTCTCTCTCCCTCTTTCCCCGTCTTGGTTTGGCTCGTGAAGGACGCAGAGAGGTGTAGTAGCTCCCCTCCGCAGACGCGCTCTGCATGAGAAGTGACGGCGCGGCTTCTCTCCACTCTCCTCAGTCTGCTTACATTCAGACGCGCTGATTAAACAAGTCTCACTCGTTTAAGCTTTCCACGAATCAGGTTCGGATTTTTTTATTTTATTTTATATTTTTCTCCCCCCCAGTTCATTTTCTCCTCTACAAAATGATTGCTTTACGGTCCCAGGACGGAGCTCGAGTGCCTCTCTGTGGCGCTGCGTATTAGGGCAGGCTGACCGACACAGAGCCCCTTCACAGACAAGAAATATTGTCTTTGTTTTAGCTTTTCAGTCCTTGGATGAATGCGTATCGCCCGCCACCTCTCATGCCGGACTGTCAAACTAAAATCATCTTATGTTAAGAAAGGATTGATCAAAGGTTGCAGACGCCCTAACGCGCGAACTCGTTCCACGCTGCGAGGTCTCGCGAGAGGAGTTAGCGCTCAAACGATGTTTTGAGGATGACTCTCATCTACTACCACACCAAACCTAAGCTCAATATCTGTCATTTTGACTGAGTTATAGCCACTTTTGTGTTTCCCAAGGTCAGTTGGCTGTGGCGGCCATCTTAAATAGGATTGTCTTCATAAGTTAATTAGCTGTAAATGAACATTCAATGATTACTTCCTGAGAGTTTCATTAAAATCCGTCCTGTGGTTCAGGAGATATTCTTCTAACAGACAGACACAGTTGACTCCAATGTTTAATGGCAAGGTTTGAAACACAGACGTCCATCCAGTGATTACTTTCTGAGAGTAACAATCAACAACAGCAAAGCTTTCATTCAAACTCACTCAAAAACAGCTTATATTTCTGCAAACTCCATTTTCAATCCCGTTTTAGTCCAATTTCAAACAGTTGAAGTGCTTCATCCTTCCTTTTATCTCCGCACCTTCCCTTCACCCGTCTTCTATTTTAGTCTCATCCACATGTGGTGTTAAGCTCTGAAACCCTCACAGGGGCCACATCTCTGTCGTTTTCCGGCTAAATGCAGAAATATTAACTTATATGCACCTTGGCTCCTGGGTCAAAGTGTGTTAAAATCTCTGTCAGGCATGCCACTGCCTGCACACACACACACACACACACACACACACACCGCAGCCTTCACTAGGGCTGAGCTGTGTTTCTGGGTCATCTTCACAGAGGGTCGACTTCAAAGCTGAACAAAAACTCAAAAAATAAAAAATCCCCTCCACACACTCTTTAGTTGAGTATCCACCGCTGTGTATCTCCCATTAAGTGTAATCAAGTTTATACTGCAATCATTTACAGAGGGGGTTATCAAGACAGACCCACCGAAGCAGTGGAAATAAAAAATGTTTTTGTCTCGAAGACTGAAGAAAGCGGGGAATTTTCAATTAATTTTCTTTTACTAATGATGAGTCATCTCAAGCTCCAAGAGAACGGCTGGAGGCTCATTGATTCGTGGCTTGAATAATGAATGTCACCTCGATAAGAGTAAATGTATCTGGAATACAGAATATTTGTTTCAAAGATGTGGAAATTCATTAAAAAGCACAGATATGCGACTTCACGGCATTACCCTTACTGTGTCAGTGCTGAGTCAGCATTCACACTATTGTTTTCCAATTTTTTATTTGAATTTAATAGATATTTGTTTTCCAGTCCAACTACTTCTTCATATATTGGGCCAGTTTGATCGTTTATTATATCAGAACGTTCAACTGATTCAGGAGAGAGGTGCAATGACTTCTGGCTTTTGTAACTTTTATAGTTTTTGAAATGTTTCACTGGATTCACAAATATTTTTCCCATAGAAAAACACAGAAGTTTCTTCAGTTCTCTTCGAAATCAGCACACTGGCTCTTTTTTTGTTTTCTTGTGCTGCTTAGTTTTAAGCAACTGTTCTGCTGCTTTTAGGTTTTAGCCAGGATTTTTTCTGCTTTAGCTAATATTTTGCTAAATTCAGTTTTTTTAGCTAGCATTATGCTATGTCATGGTTAGTAGGAGAGAAGAGAAGACGGACCAGGGTGAATGAGGAAATCTGAGACAGGCGGCTTAATGATGACAGCAAACAGGTGTAGGTGCACCGAGGAGCAGAAGCTGACTGAGAAGAGTGTGAAACACAAGGAGGCACTGGAAATAAAGAAATAAACATAAGAGGAAGTGTGAAATACCTCAAAATGAAAAAAAAAAACCATCATGACAAGCTACTTTTAACCAGTGTGTTGCTGCTTTTTCCTTTCGGCTACAGTTCTGCTTTTTTTTAGCTTTAACAGCTCAGTTATAGCTCCTTCTGCAAGCGTCGGCAGTCACTCGGTGCTCATTCTTCACACTGCATTTAGCAGAAAATGCCATTTTTGTCTCGTTAAATCTCTCCCCCCCCTTCTTTCCTTCCTCTTCAAACTGAAGCAGTTGTTCTTTGATTTATCCGACAGTTTTGAAATGAATCGTGTGATCCTTTTGCCGACCGCTTTAAAGTGGAATTTTTTAAGATTTGTCGCAGGCCGAACATCTCCGAGCTTCCAGCAGCCTCCCCTAACCACATTCTCGCCCCCTGTCATCATTTGTTCCTCCGGTTCATAAATGCCTTTTCTTGGACTTGTGCGCCCCTGGGAAATAGGTCCAAGCCACTTGACATCCACCCGGGCCTCTCTGATGGATGTCTTCCAATCTCCCTCACCTTGTTGGGGAGCCATTGTGAAGTGCCTGACTGCTTTAACGCTCCCCTCAGGACTGTGCCGGGGAGCTCGGGCTCAGCTCGGCTTCCCTATCGCCTTGTTACAGATGGAGCTGCTAACTGGAGCTACACCTTTTCCCCCTGCTCCCGCAAACACCAACGCAGTCAAGTCCTGCATTGTAAGTGGTGCGAAAGAAGACGAAGAAGAAGAAGAAAAAAAAAAGGTCGGAGAGACTTGGAGCAAAAGCTTTTATGATAACAACAGGTGTAGTACCTCTGAGGCGAGCTAATGGCATTGTTGGAAAGAGAACAAGCTAAAACCGCCGCAACGCTGTAATTACATCAGCAGATGCATTTTTAATCTGACTGATATGGTTTCAGCTTTGAGGATTTTATGGTGCCGCGAGTGAACGCTTTATGAGGCTTTGCTTCGCAATAAACCCCCCTGAGTGACTTTACTTTCACTTCCAATGAGCGACTAATACACAAGTGTTACCTGAAAATTTACTAAGTGCCTTAATGTTGTTTTTATCGCCCACCACCAAGGGGGAAAGGGTGATAGTGTATTTGTCCATCTCTGTGCATGTGTGTCGTTTCTCTGTTCAGTTAGCACAATATCTCATGAACCATTGGACAGATTTGAATGAAACTTTCAGAAAATAGTCATTGGATGTGCATCTACAATTGAATAACTTTTGGCATCGATTCAAGATGGCTGCCACAGTTAACTGACCTTAGGAAACACAAAACGAGCTATAACTTAACCAATTTTACAGATTTTGAGCTCAAGTTTGACATGGTAGTAGCTGAGACTGAGCCCCAACACGTAGTCTGACCACCAACTGATCACCCTGGATTCGTCTTCAAAACTTTGCCATTACCTATTAGAGTTAACGGTCTCTGTCTGTTAGCAAAATATCTCATGAACCAGCGTCTGAGTTTTAATGAAACTTTCAGAAAATAATCACCGAGTTCATGTTTACAACTGATTACATTTTGGATTCAATCCAATTTAAGATGGCTGCCACAGCCGACTAGCTATAAAAAATAGCAAAATGACTATGACTCAGACAGTTTTTTAAATACTGAGCTAAAATTTAATGTGGTAGTACCTGATTGTCATCCTCATCCTATACTTTGAGCACTACAAATTGTGAAACATTTTTGCTTAAAACTTTGGCATTAAGCTGATTGAACTTTGCCTACACAAAAATGGCTATGCCTCAATGAATTTTACCGGTATTGAGCTAAATCTTGGTGTGGTAGTAGGTGATAGTCATTCACAACTTATACATCAAGCGTTAACAAATTACACACAATCACACACAATCACACAGTATTTGATAACATCCATTAGAATGCACCTACTGTGTGTGAAAATATCATTCCCAGAAAACACCCGAAATGGAAGCGTGAAGTCTGTTTTAGCTTTCAAAGTGGCTGATTAGGCTCAGAAAAAATGCCCAAAATGTGTTTATTATCCCATGCAGGCTAGTGTAATAAAAAGACAAACACTTGAATGCATTTGCATTAAGTGAAATGACACTTCGGGCTGACCCGCTCTCATCAACAAGCTGCACAACACAACAAAATGACACACAAATTAATTGGATGGAAGAGAAAACAGATCAATCAGTCCCACGTCTGGAGGGAGTCCAGTAATATCTAATTTCCTCTGAACATCACTCAAACGAATAGGGAAATTACTGCACCTCTCGCCACATGCCTCAAACATAATGGATTTACTTTCAGAACACCGTAATCACATTTTTGCTCCATTTTCCACTCGGTATTAGCCGGACTCTAATGATTTCCCGTTAATGCTGAGCAGAGCTGAGCCGACCGTGGCAACAAGTTTCTTTATCATCCTGCTGCCTGAGTGTCGGATTACGCTCCCTCCTGCTGCCGGGGGCCACGGCACGAACAGCGTTTTTATCTCAAGGCTGCTCTCAGCTTCCAAATCTCCGGAAATAAACGTAAAAAAAAAATCCCCCCTCAAAACTGTGAAGTGTTTTAGTTCGGTTCAGTTTTGGGAATATAATGTGAGCCGTGACCATCTGCTTCGGAAACAAATGTTTTATTAAAAAGGTACAAAAAGCATCACGTCAAAGATGAGAATGTTTCACTCGTGCATTAATCCTGATGAATGACTGCATGAATTTTATTCTGGGTGTGTCAAAAACGCTTCTATGATTAAAGGCCTAGCATTCCTTAAAGGAATGCATATCACCCGCCTTTCAGGCCAGAGTTTTAAATTAAGATCGTCTTATGTTAAGAGTTAGAATTGTTTTGGCCAGACCTTGAAAATAACTTCAGGCACATTCTCAAGATCTGTTACCATATACGTTCAGGATGACTCTCAGCTACTACCACATTAAACTGTAGCTCAATATCTGTAAATTTAACTAAGTTATAACCCTTTTTGTGCAAGTTTAGATCAACTAGCTGTTGTAGTCATTTTGAATTGGACTGACTCCAGAAGTTAATCAGTGGTAGATGTACATTCAGTGATTATTTTCAGGGATATTTATTAAAAATGTGTTCAGTGGTTTGTGAGATATTTCGCTAACAGACAGTGATAACTCTAAAAGTTAATGCAAAGGCTTTAAGCGAAGATGTAGCACGATGTGTAGTGCTTGACGTATGCGTTTTGAATTATTCTCAGCTACTAAAATACACAATCTTAGCTCAGTATCTGTAAATCTGACTGGGTTGTAGCCATTTTTGTGTTTGCTAAGTTTGCTTAGATGTGGCGGCCATTTTGAATTGGGTTGACAGGTAAAGTTAATGAGTTGTAAAAATGCGACCAGTAATGTCTTGAAAGTTTCATTTGAATCCATTCAGTGGTTGAGATATTTTGCTAAAAGTCAAACAAATGAAACACACACACAGACAAAATGGCGAGTTAAAATAAAGAATTGCCTTTTTCTTTCTTTTTCTTGGCTTTCTGTTTGTGCTCATGTAGGAAACATTGCATTGTGACAATAAAAGGGACAGAAATGTTTAACTGTTTATTACCCAAATTTAAGCCTAACTATGTGAGTGATCACTTAACCCAACCATTACTGGAAAAAGCAAAACATCTTCGGATTATATTATTAGATGTACCTCAGACTTGGTTGTCTGCTTTGACAAAGAGTGGTGCAATGCTGCCATCTTGTCCCCCCCTTTCAATATGTTGCAGAGATGTTTCTTACGGTCAATGTTAACGCGTGTTTCTGGAGCATTTTGTCCTGTTGTCCGCTGCCAGAGGTGAAAGACCGTGTCTCTGTGTGTTTCTTTGTCCGTAGTGTTAGCAAATTATTTCATGAACTGCCAGAGGAGTTCATCTACAACTGGTTAACTTTTAGAGTCAATCTAATTGAACTCAGCCAACACAAAAATGGCTACATCCTAGTCATATTTACAGGCAATGAATTAAAGTTTAATGTGGTAGTAGCTGAGAGTTATCCTTAACACTTACACTGAGCTCAAAAGTCAAAATTTTCCACTGTCACCTAAATAATTGCACAAGGTTTGACCAAAACCTGGATAATTCTGTCCTCTCATTGTTAGATGATCTTAGTTTAAAGCTCAGGCATGAAAGGCGGTGGGTGAGATGCAATATTTCAATGAATCCTACAACTTTTAAATATCATATTGTTTTCGACTCAAAGTTTAAATACATTTTTTTAAAGACATTTAAGAATATCAGTTACCATTTTAAATTAAAGCTATTTTTATTAATGCTTTATAAATATGTTATTTGTGAGTTTGTAAGCACCTTTTAAAGCATTGTTAAGCATTTAGAAATCAGTTGTAAAACACCGTTTACACACTGATGCAGGCTCACTAGTTGTCAAGAGACGGGTCAATATTGTCTTTTTTTATTTAATGCACCCAAACATGCCTGACAGGCATGCAACAATTTTAGAAACTTATGAAGTGGAACGATTTTTAGACATTTTTATGAAACTGCGCTGTGGATTGCTGCTATTATATATATTATTTTGTCAAAAATTGTTGGGTGATGGTTGTTAAAAAAAACAAAAAAAAAACAACTGCAGGGCAAGGAGGTAGCATGAAAAGCGGATCGATGAATCTGAAAAAAACAAACAAAAAAAAAACAAACTTTATTTTACCAGAATAATATGAGCAGGAAAAAAAATTGGACTAAAACTACAACCAACAGGACTAACCTCCGAGAAGAACAGGCAAACGAAGCAGGAGAATCTGACGGGAGACAACTGAAAAAGGACGGTGACTGGATAACGACCAGCACATCGCAGGTGTGGTGATTAGCAATCACAGCCAGGTGTGACAGGAGAGCAGCAAACAAGACTGACAGGAACAAACTGAGGAATAACAAGCATGACCCAAAATAAGACCCGAATCAATACAGAAATACACACGAAAAATAAGTGATTTTCATACAACATAACACATTTATGACTGAGGTTGAGCTCTGCTGGAACACACAACCTTTTCCTTTATCAGAAACTAATCAGCGGACGAGCATCTGTGATTCAAGATGGCTGCCACTGCAATCCACAGCAGTAATCCTAACAAACACAAAAATGGCTTTAATTCGATCATTTTTACAGATATTCGGCTAATATTCGATGTGGTAGTAGCTGAGACTATTCTCCAAATTGTATTCTGAGCACTACCTGATTGTGTGAGGTCAATGTTTAAACGTTTGTCTGTTTGTTAGCAAAATATCTCATGACCCACTAGATACATTTTAATGAAATGCTCAGAAACTAATCATTTGGTGTCCATCTACAACTGATTACCTTTTAGACTCAACACAATTCAAGATGGCCGCCACAGCCAACTGACCTTGGAAAAGACAAAAATCACCATAGCTCAGCCAGTTTCAGAGATCCAGCGCCAACATTTGGTGTGGTAGTAGCTGAGCGTTGTCCCCAAAACATGCTCTGATCACAACACATTGAGCAACATCTTTGCCTAAAACCTCGGCATTAACTGATGGCGTCAACTCTGTCTGTCTGTTAGCAAAATATCTCATGAACCATCTGACGGATTTAAATGAAACTCTCAGGAAGTAATCACTGAATGTACATCTACAACTGATTAATTTTTGCCTAGAAAAAATGGCTGTACCTCAGTGAATTTTACAGCTACTGAGCTAATATTTGGGATGGTATTAGCTGAGAGTCATCCTCAACACAAACTCAGAGTGTTAATACATCTTGAAAGACCTAACAATATTACATGAGACTGTGTGTAATGTTATTTTCAAGCTTTAACCCAAATGGCTATAACTCTGCAAATTCTTATCATCAGATGATCCTCATCTAAAACACTATCTAGAAAGGTGGCAGTCAGTATGCTAGTTATCTTAGTTTCAGTTAGTTGTGAGCACGGAAAGATGCAAACAAACAAAAATAAATCAGTTTAATTATGGTTCAATCAAGTTGCAGAAAAATACAGTCCTTATCAGTGACCTATACTCTAACACCACATTCATCCACATGGTTATGTCCAAATAGTCACTTTAGATACTTTATTCTGCAAATTTAATGTGATCTGCAGCAGAAAAAAGTCTACTAATCACTAAAAAAAAAACATGCTAACACAAGCAACATAAACACACGGTATCATATATTTTTTAAAATGTTCATAAACGTTCCACTAAAAGTCCATATAAATGTAAATACTCTAGTGCAGAACTTATTTACAAGTTGCAGTAAATCAATTTATTTTTTTACTGAGCCTTGTGTAATTTTAATTTTCCATGACTGAAAGTAGCCGAGCATGTTGCCTGTTGGAATCTTATCTTCCACGCGGGATAAGTGCAGTATATTACAAATGAATTGGGGAGAGCTATATGCACTGAGCCCAAATTGAAATGGCAGCAGATAAGTCAGTGAGGAAATGGAGTTTTTTTGCCGACTGATGTTGTAGAATGGAGTGTAGCGGCATTTGAGGGGAAGTCGCAGACGACAGCTGTGGATTGTGGTAGCAGCGGATGATGATGAGGAGGAGGAGGAGGAGGGCAAAAAAGGAGGGAAAATGGGGGGGAGATAAAGTGCCGAGAAACCAAACTGGAGCATGTCAGTGAACATTTTCCCTCACATGTGTGTGTTTGTTTACAGACGGGTGGTGTGTGGAGCCATGCAGGGGCTGAAAAAAGGGATTCTCATGATTGAAATGAAGGAGTTTTTCCTCATGAGAGGTAAGATCTGAAACCCTCCTGTCTTTTTTTATTTATTTTTTTTATCGGGAACACCTTTTTGGTCATTTTCTATTCCGTGTGTCTCAAAAGATACGGTCTTTTTGATCTGAAGTGTTGCACAAATCCTCTCAGGATGGAACTGCTGCTCTGCTGGAGATAGATTTTGAAACACGAGCATGGATTTATCTCACAGAAGCCTCCAGAAATTTTGCTTTCATTGCTCAAGAGCACAAAAATGACCCTTCGATAACAATTATAGCCTGTTTGCATGCAAGAAATTAATTAGCAAAACGTTAGATTTTAGTCCTCTGTTACCTGACCTGATGAACTCTCATGTAACGCAAAAAAACAAACAAACAAACAAACAAACACAAAAACAGTGAACATTATGGTAGCAGGGAATTGTTTCATGAATATCTGATGCATACAAGCAACTATATGCAACTTTTTCCCCCCCAAGATGGCCCGTCCCTGCTGAAGTCATTAAATGGCAACATGACAAAGAATAACAATGAGGCACTAAGCATTCTCCTCAGCAAATGTGACCAAGCCTTCAGAAGAAGTCAGCACTTTAAAGGAAATCAAACAGGAAGCATTTGTCCATCAGGATCTTCAGAGGGGGACACCGGGATCTGAAGCTCTCCTCCTCCTCCTGCCTGTCCGGTTGTTATCAAAACCAGCCAGCAGCCTTTTCTGTCAGGAGCGGCAGACTCACTCATAAATACAGACATTCCCCCACAGCGTGCCGTGCATGCTAAAAGAGGCCCCCTTACCCTTCTGGAGGGAGTGCTGGTGTCTATCTTCAGCTGGGTGGCTATGAGGACAGACATGGTGGAGAAAATAAAAAAAGTGCCTTCCCTTCGTCTTGTGCTCGCACCTTTTTGTTCTGTGAAGTTGGAATGGGGGGACGGCTACTGGAGGTGTTTTTGAGACACCACCCACTTCTCTGCCAGCTCTCCCTGACTCCCGCCCAACCCCTCCACAGCTCAGGGGGGAAAGGATGACCTGTGGGGTCCAGGAGCCCAACCACAACACTTCCCCTCCCTTCCTCGCCGGGAGAATCAATCACACGGACACTGGCATCAGGATGGGAGGGGAGGGGAGGGAAGGATGGTGGCAGTTTGGGATAGGAGGAGAAGAGGGAGGTGTGGGGTGCTCCTCTTCAGCTCAGGCTGCTCCAAAGCTTACTTATCTCCCCGGTCCTTCCTACACTCACTGCCTCCTTCTCCAGCTGAAACTCTCTCGGCAAGACTTTCTTGAGCAAAAAGGTGGAGAGTTGAACAGTGTAAGTAAATCTCTCTCACTCTCACACACACACACACAGAAGTGTTCCTCAACACATCAGTACCAATACTGCCTGTTAGGCATTTTTTTCCCATTTGCTGTGTGTATTTGGCTTGGTGTGTTTTTCCAATCTCAGTGTATTCACATGAAGATCAATTCAGTTGACTTTGCAGCTGGGTTGTGATTAAGCACAAGTAATATTTATGCTGCCTGTCTTCCACATCATAAAATACCCCCCCTTTCCTCCTCCCAGTCACACACACACCCCCACCCATCCATCCACACCAATCAACCCATGCTAACAGGACAGAAGCCTGGCACGGGCAACACTTTTGCTTTATTTATGTGGCTTGTTTTCGCCTCGTGTACTGAAATCCTATAAAACTGAGAAACCAGCTTATTCTACCAGAACTACAGCAAAGCATGAAGCCACAAGAGAGGAATAAGGAGGGTTTTTCTTATAATTTTTTTTCCCTCAATGAAAATTCAAAATGGCTCTTTCCTCTCCTGCTTCTGTCCTAATCTCGTCTGGTCAACTGAATGTGACAAAAGCCGGAGGCAGAAACCGAAGCGCTGCGCCTTGAGAGAACCAGCTCAGACAGACAGACGGCATGAATGGCTAAGCGCTCATAACTCATTCATTAACATTTCTGAGCTGTGGGCTCCAAAAACGCCGATCCCCTCCACGCATTTATTTCTAAACTCCAGGGATGAATCGCCGCTCATATTGATGCTGTCATCCAGAGTTTAGGTTGTACGTAAAATCAGGACGCTGAAGTCTGACCCCTCTACACATATAACATTAATGTGCTATCATATCCCAAAACCCCACCTGAAGCTTCGGCTGCGGAGATAATATAACTTCCTATGAGCTAAATCATCGCCACTTTGCCATGACCTTCAAAATTATACAGTGAAAAAGTGAGTTAAGATAAAGTTGAGCTGCTTATTTCTTCCTATTTCACGGACAGCGGTGTGTTTTACACCCTTAACTGGCTTGAGGTTTCACAGAACCTCATAAATACTTATATAAAAAGTCAGCCAAATCTCTTTTCCACCGTGGCTCATGGGCCTACTTAAAGCTAGAGCCTCCCCACCTCCCCCTGCAGCTGCAGCAGTTTATCTCTAATGTCTGCCAGGCCTCCGTTTTCACGTGTTTGATTTGAACAAGAACAACAGCATGTTGATTAATAACTCGGTTTAATTAATAACAGATCGTTTAATCCCGGGGCCCCCCCAAAAAATTAAATAATACCAAAAATGAGCAATAGCTGAACTTTTTCTTTGTTTAAAAATAGGTAATCACCGGATAAAAAATTAGCTAAAATTCTTATTTGCATGCACACCACAGGAGATAAGGTTTGATCAGAGAGTAATTGCCCTGCTGACTGTACAGAGAATAATAAAGTCTTTTGAGTTCATACAAGACACGGTGACTGTAGTTACAGCTATTGCTGGTAACAAGCTGATTTTATGCCGTGGCATTTCCTCCCCCGAGGCCCTTTAAAGAAGCCCCTCATTGGTCATCCGCTGCATTCATTTTTGTCATGTTTACAGCCTCCGCATTTACGCCCATGGCTATGAATATTGCTGGCTCACAGTAAGTCACCGCGATTGCAATTAGTGCAAAAAGGTCAGCACAGTTATTGCTCCGGAGCACGGAGATGATGTGGCGTTTTATCAGACTGGCAGACCATTAACAACGCACAGCTTGAATTTCTTCTTGTTCAGTTTTATTACATAACATCCACCACATGTCTGTATTTGTCAGCTCTTAATGAATTTCCATAACATGAGTTGTAATAAAACGTGTCTTTTTACAACATGCTTTCTTCAAGAAAGTCCCTGAAGATCTAATCAAAACTAGGTTCTATAGGCTAACTTACATGTAGACACACAACACTGTCTCATCCCTTAACTGTTAACTGTTCTTTTTATGCTTGAGTTCATTCGTTATCGGCAAATAACAAACAAACAAAAATCAAATAATCCTCTGAAAACAGTCAGGGACTTAAATACAGGTCAATCAATATTTCTACAGCTGATGCCAGTCTTTAAAAATCAGGGCAGCCAATGGCCGATATACAACACCAATGATTTTTTTTATGGCTAATATGTATTTTTATTTAACGCAATAATTAATAAGCAATAATTGTTTAACTTAAATACCCTTAGAAGAACCTTTACACTTAAAAATGATATATAAAAGAGCCTTCCAGCCTAAAATAACCCAATTGTCAGCTACAATAAGCTGATTGTAGCAACTGTTGCTCCATCTTCAGCTAAGTATGCCTAAACAAGGCGGATTGCCGATTTTTTTTTACAGCAGCCAGTATCGGCCGATTAAAACTGGTCGGCTGATTAATTGGTCTGTCTGTAGACTGAAATGAGTGAAAAAGCAGCCAGTGACCAAATAAAAACAAAACAATAAGAGACCTTCAGAACCGAAGAACTGTTTATCAAGAAAGCCTGGCTCTTTGGAGGGAAAATATGAAGAAGTGAAGGATGAACTGAGACTTTTGCACAAAACTGTGAAATGTTTAACAGACTCGCCTAAAGCTCCAATGGGCCCTAAATCCAATGAGGTGAACAAAACTTAATATTTGATAGAGTAGACATGCTTCTGGTTGAAGTGAATAATTCATAAACTGATCAATAAATAAACCTGGTAAGCACTAAATTTTTTTTACGTTGACTGCAAGAGGCAACAAATGTTTCACAGCATGTTTTTGTTGCAGGTAGTTATGTTCGTAAGTGCAATTCAGAGTTGAAATCACACAATTAGGTGTGTTAAAGTGTGTAGAAATGTCATTTATGCCCCCGCGTGTAGGTTACAGTCAAATTTGAGTGGATAACCTGGTCTCAGCTGACAATTTTGAGCTGCAATACAGCTGCTAATGTCCTGCACCCAGCTCTGATCTTGACCTTCAGGCCGACCACAGTCCCCTCCTCCCCTTGCTAATCGAATCAGAGGCTCTAAGCAGCCTCTGCCAGAACTCCACCCAAAGACTCCCACTGCTGTACTTAGTATGCTTTTCAGACGAGCTCCTGCTTGAGCTCAGGGTAGGGCAGTGGTGCAAAGATATGAATAGAGAACACATCACTGTTTTGTCAGAATAGGAATGAGTCGTGGCGTGCGCGCGTATCAGGGCTGGGCTGTGTCTTTATCATCAGCAGGCGAGAGGTTTTCACCTCGGGACGAGCGCTATCAGGTCATCTGTCACAGGTGACAGGGATGGGAGAAATCTGCGCCCCCGCGGGGAGTAGCAACAGCATGATAGGGTCTCGGATGAAGAGCCCTATAGGTGCTCGAGGGTCGCCAGGAGCCGCAGAATCTGGACAGCTTCTGTAAACACAGTTCTCATCAACAGCTAACCCTCCCTCAGGAGCCAAATCGCAGCATTGCAGTTAGTGGTGACAAATGACTGCTGTTGAGCGGTGTTGTCCCTTCCTGCTGCACGTTCCCCAGTTGTCTCTCTGTCTTCGGATTTCATTTCATTGAACAATGTGCCATTGTTCGCAAGGAGCATTATCACTTTTAACGCAGCCATCGGGCAGAATAAGCAGATGGTATCCAAATGTGCACAGGGAACATGCATTTATGAGCAACACCAGGAAATTGAGAGTCATTTTGTAATGGTTACTACTGCTGTGGAGCAATACAAACATTTTAGGCACGCGATTCAAAGTGCACTGCTTCTACGCCGCGCTCGCTTGATGAATACAAAATGCATTTGAAAGGCATTTCATCTGCACATGAACTGCTGCATACAAAGCATTTCTGTGTAACTTTGTCTGCACAATTTTACCCCAGGGAACTTTAACATTCAGCTCAGGGTGCCAGCGGAGCCTCGACACACACTTTCAAACAGCTTCAACATGGGTTCACTAAAGGAACAGAACCAAGTAAACTTATGACCACGTTTTTCCTGTCGACACACAAAGAAACAAGCAACGTCTCATGAAGGTGTCAACTCCATCCCACACATGATTTTATAAAGGAATTGTTTAATTTTTTTCTGAGAATGAAAACAGCACCGAGCGTGGATTTTCTTTTTTTTGGGGGGGGGGGACAGCTCCGACTGCCTGTTAGTCCCCTGATAAATGCAATAATGTCTCAGGGGAAACAGACTGTCATTAAAAACACCGTGCAGCACCAGATGTAGCCAGAACAACAGGTGAAGCAAGGTGCAAAAATAGAAATGCATTTTCTGCGAGAAAATTTAAATTATTGTAACTAATCTGTCCAGTGTCAGACATTTAAAACAAAATTCACAGCAAAAATGCTTTAATAAAAGGCCTTATATTCAGTATTTTGTATAATTTCCTACAATAGCTTCAGTTAAAAAAACACATCAAACAGGAATGTTTCAATAAAACTATATGCAAAGCCAAACTGGAGCTAGGGATCTAAAAAAGGCCTACAGTATATGATAGGAAATTTGAAACAGACTTTTTTATGACAATCACAGTGAATTTGATGTCACTAAATGGATTGTGCGTCCACTTAAAGACACACTAATATGTTTATTACCTTCTGCCGAAGGTGAGAGATAATGTTTTTTGTGTCTGTTTGTTTATAGTGTTAGTAAATGTTCTCATAAACCAGCGGACAGATTTGAATAATTCTGATTCAAGACGGTTGTCACAGCCAAGTGACCTGAACAGACATATAAATGACTATAACTCAACTGGTTTTGCAGACATCAAGCTAAAATTTGATGTGACAGTAGCTAAGAGTCATTCCCAATACATACTCTGCACACCATCATTACTTAGAAGTTTGGCATTAACTGTTAGAGTTAACGCTATGTGTTAGCAAAGCACTTCACGAAAGTTTCAGAAAGTAATCATTGGATGTACATCGATGACTGATTAACTTTTGGGGTCAGCCCAGTTTCAGGTTTGACCAAAACAGCTACAACTACATCCCTTTTCATTAAAAGCTGATCTTATTTTAAGGTTCTTTCATGAAAGGAGGCGAGTGATATGCATTCCTTTAAGCTAAGTGTTTAATTATAATTGTTTTACACAACCTTTTTGTTTTAAATAAAGCATATTGTAACCTATTATGAAACCAATTTGAAGGCCAATTTATGTTTGTTTCACGATTCCTCCATATATACATTCAGTTTCCTGAAGTAAAACAATGTAATTTAGCATTTTCTTGCAGAAATGAACACATCTTTTCTTTAAAAAAAAAGCCTAAAATAAGTCTTGTTGTGATCAGTCTGCTTTAATGGTTAGTTCACAGATATGCAAGTCACCCATGAGTCACCGCATTAATACACCTCCATACCATCACTGATGCTCACTTTTGAACTGCGTGACTAACAAGCCAGATGGTCTCTCTCCTCTTCAGCTGGGAGGAAATAGCATCAAAAATATTCAAAAAGAAACTTGATTCTGGATCCGGTGGCCCACGGGTAGAGTTTTAACCTGAGCCTGCAGCTGCAAACTGTGCACTGAGAGCAGTTTTAATAAGTGTACCTGAGCCCATAGAGTGATTTCAGCAAGTTTGGTTCTCTTTTTAAAAAAACAGCTGAGAGGGCAGAGATCATCGCCATTCAATATTAGACTGAATCTTGGAAAGAGAGCTGCAACTTTTTTCCTGCAATCATTAAATCAAAAGAAACAACAAAATGTAATATTACTGAAGCAACTCGCGTTCGTGACTTCAGGGGCAAGTGAAGAAAAGAAGGGAAATGAGGACAGTTAGTTATATTGTATGTATTTTAAATTTAAATAAATCCATGTGAGTTGAGCTCTCTTATTTTCTAATTCTTGTTCCAAATCAGTCCAACCAAATCGCGCCAAATGAGATTTAAGAAAAAATGTCTGCATTTTTTGCAGACACTGAAGGTTGTGCAGCTCAGATATCCACATCTTAAGTTAATTCATTCTTTTCTATGGAAACCGGCAGCAAATTATAGGAGAAATAAGATGCATCTGGGAATCCCAAAAGGTGCAAAAATTGGTTTATAAAACCTCAGTTTTGGGGGGATTTGTTGAAAAAGAGCTGTGCCGTGTTGCCATATGAGTGGAATGTGGTGAACTTCATTTAAGACAAACTGTCTGGAGTTTCATAAATGCTGCCGGACAGGAGAGGCTCGACAAGGACGCCTGATGATGACTCTGGATCTCCAGCAGAGGGCAAGATAACTCTAGCATGCACTGATCTGATCAAAGCAAGAGTCAGCTCAAATCTAATCCTGGAGAATCCCCCGCCTAACACCAGCTGCACATCTGACAAGACTCAATATCAAGCAAATTATCTGCGGTAACTTAGAATTATTAGAGATTGAAGGAACCGATGAAGAATCAGCATGCCACTAGTTATCCATTTTTAAAGTTTTTACAAAAATGATATGATTGACATTAAAAAGATCCATCCAAAATAGCCCTCTACTGCTTCTGACATCCTCCTTAGAAACACTCAGACATGTGACACAGTCCTTCCCCCAGACCATCACAGGAAGGGATTTTGTGCATCAGCATATTTTGTCCCCAGTGAGACCACAATCGATGTAACCCCCCGTGTAATACGAGTCATATTTATTTTGTGACTTGGTAATGGCATAAAGGGGGAGCCAGAATGGGCTTTTACTGGAAAGAAGAGATGAAAAATGTGTTTGTTTTTATTCCACATTTTTTATCCTTTGTCCCAAAGGGATTTTTTTATCCCTCGTCTCTTGTCCCAGGGGATAAAAAAATTTCACCTTTTTTCAGGCAGATGCAAAAAGGGAAAAAAAAATTAAGAAACTGAAGCCTTGTTTTTTAAGAAAATCTACTCTTTAGGACTAAGTGGGACACATATTACATTTGTGCCACAAAAAAGTGTTTTGTTTCTTCGCAAACTAGAAAAGTTAAGATGTCTAAGTTCTCATTTGTACCTCTTGATACCAACAAAGGGATCTTGTCCAACAGTGCTGCCAGTTTCCGTCCCCAAACATATCTGAGCGCTTCGTACAAGTGATCTTAAGTAAATAAATACATGGAAAAATGAAAAAATCCAAAGCACCTAAATCAACACCTCTGTTCGTTTTCCTTCACCGCAAACCTCCATCAGTGAGCCAACAAAAAATGCTCCAGGCTCTAACTATGTAATTAATTTCCATCTGAATGTGAGCAAAAAGACCAAATTTGAGGTTTTTTTTATTTTTTAATGGAACTCACCGCGTCTCCTTTGGGGGATCCCCTGCGGTAGTTTCCTGCTCCTGCTGAAGAGTTCATGATCCCGAGTGAGCTTTACTTATCCAGCTGAAGTCTTTCTGAACGATCAACTCTGATCCCTCTCCCCTCCCCGTCTCGCACGCGCGCGCACTTACGCACGCAGCCGACAAGACGCCAGATCCCTTTGCGCTTCTTCTCCAGGATGGCCGCGAGCTGAGAGCGTCAGTGTGGTGCGCAACTCACGTTCACCAAGAGGAGGGAAACGACTCTAAACGCCTCCCATAGGTGTTGTTTGAAAAAAAAAGTGCTGTCCAATTATAAACCAAAGCATGCGCAAACTCATTCCAGGTAGAAGAGCTGTGCGCGCTCTGCCTGCGCACCCAGGATGCGGCGAAGGAGGTCTGAAGTTTCCTCTAAAATGAGCCGATCCACGTCCAAAGATCTGCCCATCTGAAGCCAGCGGATAAATATTGTTTTATCTGATGTCTATATGAGCAGCATAAAAAAAAAAAAAAAACTCTTTCCGCGCGTCTTTTTTTCGCCCTCCGCCGCTGAGACTTGCAGCGTTGGAGCAGGTAATTGGAAGCCTTTTAGTCGCGGCTGGTGATTACAGATGAAACTGTGTCACCTTTTAGCCCCGCAGCAGTTAGAACTTTTCCATAGGCATAATGAGGGAAGGGGATGCAAAAAGAGTTCATTACGGAAAGTAAAATGTGAATTCAGTGAAACCAAAGAAGGAGCAAAGCGGCGGCGCTTTCTGCAAATATTAATGATCCCTGACTTGGGTGTGGAGAGGGGTCTCCAAGTTCAGCTGCAGACAGATAATTATAAGGAACAAAGGGCCGACTTTGCTTTTTGAGCTGTACAAATATTGGTATGCGGGTTAAAAAAAAACTACATAAAAAATTCTGTTAGAAATTAGTTCATGAAACTGAGGATCATAACTGATTGATCTTTACCTGACAAAATTAACCTTCAACTCACCGCAGCTTCTTTTGTTGCATGGCTCTAATATTTGACCATTAATAGTCAAACAGTACAAATATAATGTATAACACATTAAAAACAAGGCGCTCGGTTAGATAAGACACTTCTTGCTCTCATTTTGGGTAAAAGACAAAAAAAGCCAGACAGATAGTTTTTTGTAGGGCAAACAGAAATTATTTAGCTTTCATCGCTGTTTAACTTTCCCATTGTGTAATTTATGATGAAGTGCACAATATGATACAATCCAATATATTATATGATATGACACATTACAATATGATGTGTGGCATTTTGTGAGTTTGCTTCCTGGTTACCCGTTCCAGTCCCTGATTGGTTGGCAGACTAACCGTCCACAGCTGCAGAGGATCAAGGTCATCAGGGTGCTTAAGGCTGCAGTGAGGATCTGATCAGCGCTGGAGCATTGCTTGCCTTTGGTAAAGCAATGCTGCCTCTTCTGTCTTCCTGTGCCTGCTAACATTTTTGTATCCTCTGTATGCTCTCAGAGTTTCCTGCTTCCTGGAATCCTGTCTGGTCTGTGTCACTTGCCACTTTTCAAAGGAGAATACTGAGAGCCACTCACCTGATTCAGCTTGTGCTGCTGCCTGTCTGCCTCCATCAAGGAACCGACCTGTCAGTAAATACCTACCTCCACGTTGGAAACCAACTCACCTGGCCCTCTCCTCAGTACGGAGTCCTCCCCACAAACCAGTAAGAGAGAGATATTCAGCATTAAACCTGCAATATTCCTTACCTGCTGCCGTATACCTATACTTACTAAGAACCTTTCCTTCCAGATCCGCACCCCCTCCCTCCTTGCACTGTAAATAAAATCACTTACGTTTACCTCTGCCTCCTGAGTCTGTCTGTCGCCGAGCTGCTCACATTTGACAAATCCGTGAAACCTGACATGATGATATATGGCATGATATAAAATGACATGATGTCGGTTTGTTATGATATTATTTGATGCACTATGACACAATAAACTATTTTACAAGATTCTTTTCTTAGTAAACAGATTTTTGCTGCCTTCATAAAAATTCTAAATGTTTTTCAAAGGCCTAGTATTCCTTGAAGGAATGCATATCACCTTCCACCTTTCATACCACTGTTTCAAACTAAGCTCATCTCACATTGAGAAATTATAAAACTACATTTTTGGTCAAGCCTTGCGTTGAGGTCAATCTCAGGCAATATTGTGAGATGTCGTGCCGCAAAGCGCTCGCTCTCAGATTTGAGCTCAATATCTGTACAGTTGACGGAGTTAAAGTCATTTTTGTGTTGGCCGTGGCAGCCATCTGTAATCAAGCTGACTTCAAAACTTAACTGGTTGTAGGTGTACATCCAATTATTACTTTCTGCAAGTTTGATGAAAATTTGTTCAGTGGTTCACGAGATGTTTTGTTGACAAACCGGCTCAAGAACACACACCCAGCACACTCACAAACTTAGACAGAACCATTATTGTCCCCTTGAGCCTTTAAAGCAGGCAATAAAATCATACCTAAACATTTTTGTAAAGGGAAAAAAAGTAGGTTTGTACTGCAGCATGTTACGTGCATGCAAACCTTCTGTAACACAATTTGGGCTAAGTTAACCTGGCATTCCAGAGCAACAATCACAAAGAAGACAGGAAGATGTTTAAAGATGTGTGTGTGGGTGACAGGGAGCTGAGTAACATGAAGGCGTTCTCCATCACGGGCCCGTATCAGTTACAGATCAGCAGCATGGACAGCAGCCAGGCAGCACTGTGGTGGTGTTAATGGAAGAACAGAGGAGGGGGTCTGAAGCCACAGGAGACCAATTATACTTGTTATACTGTAGTGGAAATGCTCAAGCAGTGTAGAGGTTTCAGACCAGGAACTGAATTACACCGAAGGCAAATAAATTGGAAAGAGGTGAGATGAAATCGAAATGAGTAGGCGGACAAGAGGCAAATCTGCATAACAAATAGGTTGTTCTTCGTTTTTATTTCTTTCTCCGTTTGATAATGGCTCAGCTTTATTGTCACCCGACAGACAGCAAGAATGTCCAATAAACCAGAGAAAACAGCGTTCAAAGCATATTTTCCAATATTTGCAATGCAGAGCGATTCACACCCTTCAGGCTTTATTGATAATTATCTCGGGTTCTGCTGTGAAGACTTTTTGTGTTTTTATTTAACCCTCCTTGTATCCGTGGCATCATGTCAGTCGAATGAATGTCTGCACTGACTTCTAGGCAATAAAAACGGCTGACTATTACAAAGTTTCACGGCTCTCAGGATCTTGTTATCAATAAACCATTTCCTGTCAGATGGTACGTGAGAGCGCTGTGAGTCTTCTTTCAGCGCCTGTAACATTTAGCTGAGAATAAATATGATACACAAGTCTATGAAGAAGATTCATCCCTTTAATGTATCAGATCAAATTTTAAAAAAAAGATGAAGGAAGCATCTAAAATATTCACAAAACAGGCTGGCAAAATTCAAGAAAGTGCATTTAGCTCATTTCCATTTTGCTTATTTTATTCCAGCTCCAATTTTAAAAATGGCATAAGGCAATAAATCATTGACCTCTTGCTGAAAATCCAGTTTCTCTCGCAGTTGGTTTTCCTTCTGTCTCGTCAGAATGTCAACAAAGTTCACCGCATGAGCCGCAGGATGGTAAACAAGTTTCTGGTCCTGGCACGGCTGATTTTATTCAATCCGAGGATCACTGGGGTTTAAATTTGGGGGAACACAAGCCACAGAGCTCTGAAGTGATAACGAGCTGGATGACCAGGGGAAGCCGTGCTATCGGTTTCAAAAGCTCCTCCACTTAATGGTGTGTGGTGTTGCTGGAGGGCTGCGATGAGTGACACGAGCCTGGCTGCTGACCGCCGTGATACGCCTGCCCCTCATTTACATCTGCACTCCTCCACTTCACCTGGAATTACTTTGCACAGCTGCCTGCAGCGGCATGGGTCACATGATCCCGGTTACATCCATCTGCAAGAGCTGAGTAAAAAGCTGCTCGAGCGAGAAAGCAGGACAACAAAAAACTTTTTTATATTTTGTGAAGTTTTAACCACACACTTCAGAGTATTCACTGGGATTTAATGGGATAACACAAAGTAGCACATAATTCTGATATGGAAGGAAAATGATACAAAGTTAAACAATTTTTTACAAATAAAATTCTGGAAAGTGTGGTTTGTCACACAAAATCTCAGTGAAATACTTTAAAGTTTGTGGTTGTACAGTGACAAAATATGGACAGTTTGAATACTTTTTTTTTCAAGGAACTGTATAATTATTAATGACCAAGTGGTTTAAATGCTCTCTATTTTTCATCTGTTAGTTTAATCAGTCTTTATATTTTATTATCTGTTGTTTTTTTTTGTTTGTTTGCTTGCTTTTTGAGTGCAGATAATAAACCTTAAAACTAAAATCTGTGTGGCTGAAGGCAGGAAGTTGAGGTTGCCAGGCAACCAGCTGAAACTCCAAGAAGTCGCTGCTCCTGGCTAAAAGTGCAGATGTGTATAATTTCCCAAATGGGCAACAAAATGAAGTAGTGTTTTAATCAGCAACCAAATGAGTCACGGATATCATTCAATCCATAACCTCAGCTACTGAAGGTGAAAGAAGTCATGTTTTGCTTCTATTATATTTTTTTGTTTTTGTGTTTTGTGATCGAACCTTCCAGGCGGGATTATGCTACAGTAAATTTATTATTTAACTTTTCAGCAACAAACTTATCGGAGCACAAAACCTCCTTGGCACAGATAAAACGATTTCTCGGGTACCGGTTCTGTTAAAGCTGCTCGTTGTTGCGTTAAACTGCCATATGGGAGAAGATCTGACGTTTTAAGAGGAAATCAGGTTTGAATAAAGAAAAATAAATAAATAAATAAAAAGGCCCAATAAACAAAGTCACTTCCCATCAGCGCCAACATTTTAAACCTTCTTCCTTTAGCTGTGCTCCAAATCTTCCACTCCACTTGCATACAAGCAAACAAACATTATTTAAGTTTCCTGAGCCAATAATACAACAAATATATGATGCTTTGTTTAACATTTATTCTGGAGTTCCATTCAGTGTCATAAAATAGACATAAATTTATATTATATTAGGCATTTTTAGTAGAAAAAGGGAGATACAAAGAAAATATTGAAGTGTCATATATCACTGTATAAAATAAAGCCGATAAAATCCCGCAGGCGTTTTAGATGAACAAGTCTGGAGAAGTTCAGGAAAAAAAAAAAAACAGGATCTGACCTTAATATTGTTAGTTATTGCAAATGTTAATGTTTTGGTCGGTGTGCGTTGTAATTTTATTTAGCATTGAACATTTAAGCTTTTCAAATGGTAAACAGACTGCATTTATATAACACTTACTATCTTACTGTCCACTCAAAGCACTTTTACAATACAAGTCACATTCACCCGTTCACACACACACACACACACACACACACACACATGCTGATATGAAGATCTGGGTCAACCTGGGGTTCAGTGTCCTGCCTAAGGACCCTCTGGCGTGGGATCAAACCATCGATTTTCCTCCTGAGCCACTTTTTACATTTAAAAATACCTGTTTAAAACATGTACAGTGTGTCTACTTTATGCAAATTAAAAATCTAGATTATTTTGGCACAGATTAACTTTATTAACTAAAATAAAGTCTTAATCTTCCTGGAGTATCTCGAAACACTTTAAGACAAAGAAAACAATAAAAACACGTTCACAACTGCACTTTTTCTTACACCGGCTGACCTACGGCCTGCATCGTGTTTCGGGGTCAGGTCTCAGACCTCCGGGCAACTTAATCTCGGGCTGCGGTCGAGAGCAACATGCAGACTTCCTGTTGTATCGCCTTTCAGCCGTGCAGCTCCTGTTTACCAGTCTGCTGACACCCAGTCAGTAATTACAGCAGACCTTATCAAGAATAAACAAAAATATTGAGGCTGAATGGAGTTTGTGCAGCAGCCTTTCGATGAACTGCTTTAGACAGAAATGCACACCTAAATGGTTGTAAAAGCTCTTCTTCTGTGTTTTTTTTTTTCAGAGTGGTTGAAGACACAGGTGTTAGGAAGATGTTAAGTGTCACTTCTTCTTGGAGTCAATCAGAAAAAAAGGAAATTGTTTGCAGAAAAAAAAACCTCACCAACTCTATCTGTGTGATTACATGGAAAGATTGCAAAGAGCATGGCCATTTGTTGTGACCGAGTTCATTTTTTTTTTGGCACCCAGGAAAGTACGATCTCACATCACAGTCAGGATTTCCCACAGCAGAGTTAGTGCTGTAACTGTATTCAACGAATAAATTATCCCATTGGTGGCTGTGTTGTTTCACAGCGCCACGAGGCACACACTGGCCCAGATTAATCTTCAAAATGAGCCAGCGATTCAATAATGTACAAACCGTCATATTCTGTTAGAGGATTTATCCACAACGGGATGAAAGGAGACAAATTGTACAGAAAATAAGCCTGCGTGAGATCTGATTTGTGTGGGCCTACACAACATTATGTTCAGAGCTGAAGAGCTAAGCAAACAACATTACCGGCACATATTCTGAGTAAGTGGCTGTCATGAAAGGTACACGCCGCGCAGGTGAATCTCTCAATTTTCTCATCTGAGCTGCGTTCCGGGCAATTTTCCGAAACCTACGGCGCCTCTAAATGCTCCCAATTGCAGGCATCAAGAGGTCAAGATGTCGTCGGATCTTCACATAGAAAGTAAACGCTCTGATACAGTTGCTCCATCATTTTATGCTGTGGACACCCACCTTCATGCATCATCCTGGCAGGGCACTGAGCATGCTTCATGAGGCCGGATTATAAAAGGGGGGAAAAAGAGCCAAATAGCTCATGTTGACAGGAATGCTCTGCACACACAAAGGTCTACATATTCCAGCTCGGGAACAATTACTCAACATCAGAGCCTTTTGTTTTTGCCTGCTTTGTTGTTCTGACGAACAGGAAGGGGAGGGGAACCATTCATCACCGCGGACGGAGGGGGGACGAGGTGAATTTGCACCATACTTAACTTTGGAAAATTCAGCAAAGCCCCCTCGTTTGTTTGGCTTCGAGTTGGCACTGATTTATGATTTATGATGTGAGGGATTTTCCGAAACAAACCTGTCCTCCATGTGTAAATATTTTATTGTAAAGAAAAAAGTGAAAGGTACTCATTGTAATTTCATCAAGACTGGTCAAAAAAAAAAAAAAAAAAGAAATCATGTAGTTGGAAACATAATCTGCATGTGTCCTTACCTATGGAAACAAGTAATGGGTACACAAGAAAATTTTGATCAAGAAATCCGATCATTTTGATGTACTGGGATGTCTTTATGCTCAGATTTGTTGGGTAAAATGTGCAGAGAAAGGTGCTTTGTTTACACTGATTGCGTACCCACATTTCAGCATTGCACGTCAACAAATCTGGAAAACTACTGGAGTAAACACTTTCAAACTTCACAGTTTATAGTTCAGGCTAACCTTTTTGTGCTTGATTTTATAGTTGACTATGAGGAGCTTTAACTTCCTGCAGATACTTAAACCAAAGTTGTTTTTCAGAGCATAAAGATGAAGTGAATTGTAAAATGTTTGGCAGGAAAAAATAACTTTTGCTGCTAAAAGTTGTTATATCAATAGCCACCAAAAGGCAAATAATATGTTGCCTGTCTGTTAGCAACAAATTTCATGAATCACTGGAAACATTTTAATGAAACCTTCAGGAAATATTCCTCTAAAAAGGGATTAACTTTTGGAGCCAACCCAATTTAAGATGGCCACCACAGCCAGCTGGCCTCAGGAAACACAACATTTGTTATAATTCAGCAAGTTTTACAGATATTGAGTTAAAATCTGGTGTGGGTGTAGTTGAAAGTCATTCACAACACATACTCCAAGTGCTCATTGCATAAGAAATGTGCCTAAAAACTTTAGAATTACCTGTTGGAGTCAACCATGTTTGCCTGTTAGCAAAAAATCCCACAAACGACTCAATGGATTTTAATGAAACGTGTATATCGGCTTTTGGGGTCAATCCAGTACAAAGATGGCTGCCACAGCTAATTGACATTGTCCAGCACACAAGTGGCTCTAACTCAGTCAGTTTTACAGATGCTGAGCTAAAATCTGATGTGGTAGTAGCTGAGAGTCATTCGCAGCACAAACTCTGGTATCATATCAGAGTGTCCATAAGGTGATTTTCAAGATTTCAGTTTGATTTGGTATGATTTCAGTTCAAAACTCTGGCATGAAGGGCGGCGGGCGAAGTGCATCCCTCAAGGAATGCTAGACCTTTAATGTTAAACATTGAGCTTCAACAAATAACTTGTGGCATTTAAGCTATTTCCGAATAAGTTTTCATTCATTATCTTTGCAGTCTGGCGCATTCAGACCCCGGCTCTTTTATGGCTCGCTAAATAAAGCGACGCTTAAGTCTTTCATTGGTTTTTATATTTTCTCTGCCACAGACTGCTTACACCGCACTGTTTAAATTGATGTTTAGCACTTTAAAAAAAAAAAGCTTATCATCTTCCAAACACATTTTTTTTTCTGTCTGACTGCTTCCAGACATTTTGAACTAATGACTCTCTCTCAGTCTGTCTCGGTTTCCCCCCCACATCAGTCAGCACATCGGATGAACGGGTCCCAAATCAAACAGAAAGCAATCGTTGCATTTACTTTCTTGTTACCTCTGAGAGCTCGCTTCAAAACACCTGGAAAAAGTTTTGTCGGGGGCTGCGGTGCGTCGGTCTCATCGCCTGCTTCATCAAACTTTGAAGTGATCTCTTTCTAGGCAGCAAAGAGAATTCTGGCAATTCCCTAATGGACTCAGGCAGCATGACTTATTTAGCAGCCTCACTTTCAGCTCCTGGATTTGGGATAGTTTTTCACTCTGTTTTTCAACACTTTTTCTACATGTCCCTTGATTTTTTGGAAAATATACTTGAAAACATGATGAATTTTCTCTCTAGCCTTTTTATTTATTTATTTTTTTTTAAAAGGAGGGTGACCTCATTTACAGGGCTTCGATATTCAGCCCACATTAATTTAAACTAATCTGAATAAATTGAAGCAAAACAAACACGCCGTTTCTGTTTTACATCTAGTTACCGGCAGGAATAATTAAAGCCGAGTCTTTTCCTGACCACAACTCTCATTTTGTGCGGCACAAACAACAATCGACCAATCAGGCTGTATTTGTAGAGCACTTACAGCCAGGAGTAACGCAAAGTTTTGCCCAGGGGGTAAAAAAAAAAAAAAAAACCAACAGAAATAAACAAACCCGTGACCACAAAACAATGGGAATTCCAACAGGAATGATTGTGAAACAATTGGTAATAATCACATAAATCTAAAAACTGAGGCAATGCAATTATAAAGACATTAAAATTCCAAATAGGAGTGTTTAAACCATAACAGAAATAAAATAAGATCATAAAAGGTTGTTTTTTTTTAAGTATGCTTTCAGAAAAATGGCTATAAACATAATTAATATTGAGCTGAAGCTTAACAAATGATCAAATAACTAATTATAGTTAAAACAATTCAGGTAAAACCTATTGAAAATCAACAGAACTGAACAAAAGCAAAGTGCAACTTGTTAAAATGTGACCGAGTAGTTCAAATTTTATTCAAAGCTAAAGCAAAATGTACCTTTTGACTGCAAAATGTTTAGATTTATGGTTTCAAGGACTCTGGTCTAACCTTTTTAACCACCTGAGTAAACTTACCTGATTATTGATAGATGAACTCCACAGGCTTCTTTTTAAAAATACACAGACAGGGATGGGTCTCACCAATCCTCCCACTGTTAATAAGAACATCAAACTGGGCCACAGTTTCAGAACCAAGGTTCTCCATTTCTGAGTGACCAGGTTTGGTTTTCTGCCTCACAAACACAATCACGGCCGTGCTGCTTCCACAACCTACAGAAGACGAGGCAAAGTGTCAAAAATGAAGATTTGTGAGCCACCAAATCATGTTCGCTGACTGCTGATCCGACCTCTTTAAATGAGATGTACCGAACAGAACAGAGAGGTTTTAAGGACAGTACTGATGTTAGCATCAAGCTAAAATAGCTTAAAATAAACTAATTTTACTTTATTTTGCATGTATGCTAACAGTGGCCAGTTCATATTAAATGCCAATGATGTAAAACAATAAAATAACGTAATTAACGTAATCTTTTCATGAAAGCTGCCTATACTTTAATTGAGAAAATATATTTATACCTGGCCTAACTCCAATATATTTATAGTTACCACAAACATATCAGGACATCGTGAATATCAGGATAAAACTTACAGATTTCCTGTATGGTAGATTAAACGATATTAAGCATCAATAAAAAAAGATGTATATATTTTAATTTATTGCTAACATTTTCACTCTTTATCAAATGAAGAAACTAGGAGAAAACACTTATTTGTTTTCCTATACTTGGGTTTATTTAGGCAAAGTTTATGTATAAAATGTTGTACATAAACTTCTTTTAGACAAGATTTGAGTTCTTGTCCTCATACTGTACATCTGAATATAGACTGCATGTTACACAATTATATAAGCGAGTCTGGTCATAATAGGTTTAGTTTTTCCAATTTTTTGGTTGCGAAAGAAATTAAACCAGACTGTGCAGGGTGCGAGGATCTGCACCAATTTCATGGTGATTCAGTTTTCCGAGTCATTTCAGTCTCCAAAGTGTGAGATTAAAATGTCTTAGGTCAGCAGGTACCATCAGACGTCTCTGAGGACTCCAGCTGCATGCACAGCTTTTCTCAAATAGCTGCGGAAACATTTCCGAATAAGAAGACTGACAAGGAGCTCGGTGTAATCGAAAGCATCATTGAAAGCATCATCAAAAGCCGTGTTTTTTTTTACCAGGGTTAAATGCTGAAACCAAGTTCTTGCTGATTATTTTAAACCTAAGGGATGCAGTAAATAGCAGAAGGATAATTAGAGGAGTTTTATTTGCACAATCAGAACCAGTTTCTGCAACCAGCCTCCACATTTTCCTGTGCTGTTATTATGTGAAAATACATTAATTTCTCAGTTTCTCTCCGCTCATTTAAATGCTCAGAGTCCCAATTAAAAACTAAGCTGAAACTTTATCTCCTTAAAGTGCCTGGAAGAAGCATCTCAGCTCTTTCTTTTGCAAAACTCACATCCATTAAACAGGATTGGTATTAACCTGTTTGCTGTGTCCAAACAACATGAACAATAATGATATTTACAGAGTCGTGCAGGGGAAACTCAAGACAGATTTTCTCTGTCCGGTCCTGAAGTAAGAGGGTTTTTTTATATTTCTAACACACTGGCTGGTCTATAGGAGTTATGAGAGAAATATGAATGTCTGCAAATCAATTCCTAAAAGCAGGAAACACTTCATCTCGGATTGTTGCCTCGTGAACAAACAACACGACCGCTTGAAAAGGAGAATTATGAGTAGATGTGTTTTGTGTCTAGTGACAATTTGTGTGACCGTTCATCATGGAAAACACTCCACTTTACTCATTTTTTTGTGTGACGTGGATTTCTGTTTTCAAATGTCCTTTCTGTTTACCATAAATGGCAAAAGTGAGAAAAATTCTTCCCACAACCATCATAAATTGACTTCTTTTACCACTTTAAATCCACTCATAAGTCATGGTCATTTATACACTATGGACAGTTTTATGTCGACCTACTGCTTAAAGATCTTTGAAAAATGAAAGTGTTAAAGTGAAATAATAGAAAACAGTGAATTCCTTTTGAATTTTTGTAATTTTTAAATTTGTTTTTTGGGTCACCGTGCTCATACATTGCCAGGGTTTCAGTCATGGTCGTTGCTTGTGGATTCATAAAAAGGTTTTATGAACTGCGTAAAAAAAACTAAAAATCCTTTTAAAGTCGAAGGTCTCTAACTTTTTTGAACTGAAGTCTGTTTTCCTGGAAATCTAAAGTGAAAAGCATGGATAAAATATTCTCCTTTTTTTACATGCAGTAACTTTTTTATTAAATTTGCCACATTTTTCACTTTTACTCCTAATTTTTCAACAATATTTGGGAAATTATTTGATGTAATTATAAAATAAAAAAGAAGACTAACACATCTGCAGGATGTCAGTGTAAAAATGGTCATAATTAATGCAGATTGTTTCATTTGCTTCATTTTCCTAAGAAGTCAAAGCCTTTCTCCTGAGATTATCTGCCAGCATCAGTCCCAGAGTTTAGATCTACGCTGCAGGAGGCCTGAGAAATTCCTCCAGGCTTTATTTGAGTTAAACAACTGCAGCAAGCGGCAAGGAGGCTACTTCATGAGCCATTTTGACTGGGAACATTTTCTGATGACACAAGAGACTGCAACGTAAGTTCATTTTCACAGAGAAAGTTCCCTGAAGCAGTTTTTCATGAGCGAGCAAGTTCCTGCGGAGCGATGATGACGAGGCTGAACTCTCACACGGGATTTCAGCTAAATTGTTTTTTCTATTTTGATCAAAATCAGCGATATTAAAAAAAAAGAAGCATCCTCTAAAGATGGAGTGAAATAATCTTTGGCTCAAGTCAGGCAAGTCTGAAATGACCTCCTTTCTTTGGGGTATTTGGTGTAAAAAATGCCTCACATCATCATGGGACTTTTGCACGGAGCTCTGTGGGTCCACGGGGAGTTCAGGTGCAGCAGAGAATCCAGGATATTAGAAAACTCCAAGAGGTTGTGTTTGTGTGAAGTGCAGGACAGCGCAGAACAAGGTTTAACCTTGACTTTAATAAGGCCTCTTGGGTATTTGTGTGTGGGAGCTCACTGCTTTGTTACTTTTAAAGAAAATATATGAAAACCTGGCATGGGGCAGAGGCTCTCCACTCTGCGACAGACGGAGACAAAGAAAAGACAAAACCGGAGTCAGCAGCATGCTTAGAAGGCACAAGGTGTTGCTCAAAACACGGGTTCGAAACCCAATAAAAAGACTTTAAGATTCCTTCTTTGTTTAAATGTTCTCTTTGTGTCTTCTTTTGCTCCTTTTAATTTAAAACCATCATTCTGCTGCTTTTACCTCTTAGCTCGTCTTTTGCTACCTTAAGCTTCTAACTAGCCTTTTGCTGCTTTAAGCTTTTAGCTGGTGTTTTCCTCCTTTTAGCTCCTTCGACACATTTCATCAGTCATTCAGCACGCAGCACTCGCACAACATTTTCTGCAAAAATGCAATTTCTGTAGTTTGGGTTAAAATTTGTCTCTTTTGTTTCTTTTTTTCAGCACCTTTGAACTACCCTGACCCTACAAGGGACACAGTCCTTTTCTCGCATTGGTTTGAACAAAAATTAAGTCAATTTAAGAAATTTTACTGCAAAAAAAAAGCTCCAAGTGTAAAATATCTTAGGTCACAAGCCTTCAAAACACAGTAATGAATAAGACTGAACAAAAGAAAAGAGGGGAAAAAAAAGGACATCATGTTTTTCTTTTATGCTAATTAATATAAACGCAGATAAAGGAAAGCGTGTGTGCCACTGCTTGTGTCCTACTTTTATCTGTGTAAATGTGACTGGGTGTTTTTCCTCATTCTGGTAAGACTTCTAATGTCACTAATGGAAGTGGATAATGAGTGATCCACATTAAACCTTCCGGTTTGCATTATCTCTCAGTTGTAGCGCTGCCCAAATAAAGAAAGTCCGGACATGTTTTCGCAGCCTGTTCTTCACTGGACTCTTTGATGATGAAACTGCTGAGGGAAAATGAACTCAGAGGGAAAAGTTCAGCTCGTGCTTGTTTGATATGTATTCCCACATATTTTAAACAGCTCTAAAAGTGGTGATATAAAGCATGGAGTGAATGCAGTTTTCTCTGCTTCTTCAGTTGTTTCTTTTCTTGCCCCTTGAGAGCTTTACATAACACCCAGCCGAAGCCATCATGCAAAGTTCCTGAAACGTTTGACTTCAAAGTGATCCAGCAATTTATTTTTTTTTTTTAGTTTTCACGTCTACACTTAAATGTCCTGTAAAGCGTCGCCTCGCTCCTTCGGTGTGAAAGAAATTCAGCTGCGTTCTGTCTTAAACCTGTTCGTTGGGGCCCCCCTGTTGTGAACTTTCAAATGCGAGTGAATTTCTGACACCTACCCTCTACTTTTAGTTCCCACGTTCTGTCTGTATCCTGGTTCCCTCTCAGCTCCCCTATGATTATAAATAGATTCTAATTAGCTCCTCCAGCCATGAGCAAAAGAATTGTTCATCAAGAAGGGACTGCACTCCGAAGATTTCATACATTAAAGCTTGTGCAAAAGTCAGAAGAGGAACAAATTCCCTCTGCTTCAATTCAAGTTTTTTTTTTTTGTCTTCTGCAGAGGGGGGATTAATTTTTTTTTTTTTTTTTGGTATTTTATCAATTTTAAAATGATTCTGCGGTGCAATCAGTTCCTGTCGTGGTTCGACTGGACTGAAAGGTCAACTAGAGCCAGAGACAGAAAGTCACAGAAGACTCAGATGTGACATGAAGGCAAAACATTTGACATGGAGGTAGCCAGCACCTCTTCATCAGTCATGTTTTAACTGACCGGGTTGAACTACTTTTTTTTACTGTTTAATAAAGTCTGAGTGCCTCGGTGCAGCGGCTATTAATCATCCCCCTAAAATCTTACTTTTAATCCCCAAAGTTGTATAATTCAAAAGTTTTTTGTTTTTTTTTAAAAGGGGAAAGAAAAACTCCTAGAGCCATAAAGTGCCTTGGGTACACCTCCATACTCCATACATGCAGCAGTAAATCACCAGCTGCTCTCACTTTGTTCAAGTATTTAATCCCATTTTTCTGTTTCACATTTCTACTTTTACCCAATTTTGTCTATTTCATGCAGCCAAATCAAACAAAACCTTCAAATATTTGCTGTTAATATGTCAATTTCTGCATTTATTCAGCCAACAATGACAGTATTTATGGAAGGCACATTAAACTTTGTTCTCATCTGGGACATTATGGTCTGCATTTCATTCTGAAAGGTGTAGCTTTGATTGCTCACATTGAGTCTAATATTTTCTCCATACAAAAGCCTTTCTGTGTGACTTGTGTGCAACAATGGTAGATGAATTTGTGGCTGTGCTGAGAACCGTCGTAGATTGAATTTGAAAAAAATCTTTTCTTCTGCAGACAAAGAGCTCAGCAGCATCTGGTTTCATGTTTCTTGACTTCTTTATTATATTATCATTTGTTCAGCTGGCAACTGTCTTGTTATTCTGGAAATGCTTTTCCCCTGTATAACCTGAGCACCATTGGCGTTACAGCTCAGAAATACTCCTATAAGAGCAGCAACATTGAAAATTACGAGGTTTTCGCCTTGAAATCATGATGTTCTCGTCATTTTATTGTATGGCAATGTGCTTTAGATGCTGCTCAGTCTGTTCACAGCGGAGGTTTAGCTCATCATTTCTGCGTGTGTATATTCTTGTGTTGTAATGGCTTTCAAAACTAATGTTAGTTTGCAGGTAACGATCATTATATTGCATATTTGATATGAAGTCTAATTATCGCAGGAAAAACAGAAACCAATAAAAACAAACTGTTATTTTGGAGGAATATCTTTGAAAAACTGCTACATTTCCAGACTTTACACCCACACAATGACTTGCATTGTTAACAAAGTGTAAATCATTAACCAAGAAAAAAAAAGCCTGTTTTATCTTCCAGTCATGGTATTTTCTTGAAAATTATTGTGCTGATAGCCAAAGGGCATCAATTACTCTTAACAACCAGAAGAGTTCCTGGAGCGTTTATCCATTCAGCGTGTAATTAGCCTTTATTTCGATGAAGAGACTTATTTTAATAAATCTCATTTGTCTGCTTATAGTTTTATAAACTCATGGAATAAATTAACATTAAATTACATTTACAGAATGGTGAAATACATGCATATATTCAAGTCTACCCTCAGCTCAGTACTTAAATCTCAACCTGCAATCACAGAATTTTTTGTTACGGGACAAAAAGCTTGAGTTAAATGAAGTTATAATACATTTTTGCTTTCCTGAACTTTACAAATCCCCTGATAGCATTGCATTTAGATCTGCGATTACCCATCATGTTTCACGTTAAGGCACGTCTCTCAAATGTGAAAAAAAGTAAATCGCAAAGTAGAAACAGTTTATTACTTGAAAAGCGAATGAACAATGGCCACATAAAACGATGTTAGGCCAAGAGAAGCTGTCAGAGGGAATTTTTCATGTTGAATAACGAGGAGTAATTTGATCTGTCGTCTGTTTCCAGACTTGTATGAAATGGAGCCACACTGCCCTCTGCCTGTTTTGTGATAAAACAACATTCAGCCTTCCTTCCATGTGGAAATTCTCCCAATTAAAAATACAAACAGGTAAATCTTCGATCACACAGATGAGCTTGTGGCTTTTTCTACCCTCCAGCAAACACAAGGTGGAAACATTTTATTACTTTCAGGGTCCTGCTGGAGTTGCACTGATGAGGAGGGGGGGAAATGTAAATAAAAGTTTAAAACTGACTCCAGTTTGGCCTAAAACCTCCAGTAGCCATTTAAAAGATGAAGCCTTTTTAGATGGCATGACTTTGCTTGATGCTTTTCCAGCTGTTCGCCCAGCTGCTTCACCAGAACAAACACAATGCTGCATTTATTCAGCGCTAGTATCAGAGACGCAGACATATTCTTCTTCAGCTCCAAAACGACCAGCTCAGGAGGGGAGCTGGTCCTGTCCACAGATGTAACCTCATATATGGACTTCATGTAGTCATATAAACTGGGGATAGCTGAGTCGGGCTCTCATTAAGTCATCATTAAACACAAAATAAGTCTGGAGGTTTTACTGGATTGACACTTTCTGCTGGTTATGAAGAAAATAGGCTCACCACAGCATCAGTGGTTCAACTTCCAGTACAGCTGCTTCGGATGTTTCAGAGTAATCGGGTCAGTGCTGGTTAGTGGAGTAAACACACACCAGCTCAAAGGTCAGAACTTAGTAAGTAACACCTGCATGTGGATGTCAGGAAACACTACTGACCAGCAACACTCTAGGACACTTAAAATACTGGTGAATTGTTTCTAAGTGCAGTGTTATTTAATCATATTATTCCCACTTGATCATACAAAGATGATGATGACGTCTGTAATAAAAACAAAAACTAACAGGCTAAGACAGCACCATGTGAAATAATGAAAAATTATACCTTATATGAATTTTTGAGGTTCAACACTTAATCAAAGTTGCTCAAAAAATGCTTTAAACCAGCTTAGAGCATGGTTTTCTGTCCACTTACTTTAGTTCTTGGAAAATAATTAGGAAGAATAAGGAAGAGACGTGTGGCACCAACTATCGCTGGATGGAGCATATAATAATAATAATCTCTCAAATATACCAAAAAGATGCTATTCTGAATCATTTTTTAAATGAAATTTGATTACTGGAGATCATATCGAGAACCCCATTTGGTGTTTTGCAACCCACAGAGGGAACCATATATCTTGTTGCAAGGAGGATTTAAGTTTTAAGTCTATTGTGTTTCTTCTTGTGATGTATTGTCATCTTTCACATTAACCAAGCATTTCTGTCACTTTTCTGTTCAATCTATGCTCACGTGGTGTGCAGTTGCTCATTGGATTTAATGTCTTAAATGTAAAGACTGTAGCGTGTAAATTAATTGTAGCCTACTAATTAAAACATTCGGGAGACCCATTCTCTATTAGAATATATGCATTAGGTAGGTTATGCTTCTCTTCCCGTTTCTAAAAGTTTTCTCATAGTTCCCCACTTTTTTTTTTTTAACGCGTCCCAAAGGATCTCATTTGAAAACAAACGCCGTGTCCTGCCTTAGCCGGCAGGGGGCGCTCGTAGTTTGGGAAAGAGGTGCAGACGTAGCAGCCTTGTGTTTATTTACATCGGTTTTTACCCCTAATTTATTTTATTTCTGGGCGGACAACCTGGTCAGCTTGTGGCTAAAGGAGTCCCACACCAAAAAGTAATAATAATATTAATAATAACAAAAAATAAAGCACAACACTCTCCATGGCTTTCATATTATGTACAGCCGCTGAAAGCCGACCCCTGGGGACTTTTTCCCTTTTTTTTAAAGTTAACCCCTGCATGTACAGTATGTCTGCCTGTGCAGGCTGTATTTACTTGCAATGCAATGCCCGCCGTGTGAGGATATGTGCGTTTGGAGGGTGATGGTGGTGTAGGGTGGAGAGGAAAATTGAGGACACCGCCACTAGGGAGGTAGCCGAGGTCCGCTCCGCTCGGGGTCTGCGCGACCGACACCATCGCGTCATTAAAGTTAATCAGTCTTGTTTTTTCCCCCAAGCTTTCTCGAAACGAGGGAAGCCTGACTGCTGGATTCGCTGCTGTCAGCTGCTGCTGTTGGAAACGATTTGCATGAGCGTGGGGAGCTTTAACTAACCCTAACAAACCCCCCACCCCTTCCGGCGGAACCGAACTCCGGTGTCCGCCTTTTCGCGTTCTCCCTGGCCATTATTTTATTTACTAAATGCTCATATCCCTCCGCCGGGTCAGAGAGTATTTGGAAGAAATTGCTAAACGGTTTAGGTGTTATTTATCCGCCACGTCGCCTCGTCCATGTTGCTCACACGCACACCGAGCTCTTGAAATACCCCACTTTCGACAAGCCAGGAGGATGTAAAGCCTCTTTGCCTGCTGTAGATCTGCTTGGGAGAGGTGGGTCTAGTTTTTTTTTTTTTTTTTTTAAGAGCCTAGAGGGGGCTGTGCTTCGGTGCCACTTATCATTAGATATGGCCACCGTTACAGAGTACGCCGAAGCGTCATCTTCAACTTAAATTTTATGATTTCCCTCGGATACGTCCCAGTTCGGTCCGGGCGGCGGGCAGGCGGCTGTTTTCGGCGAGCCGATGCTGGTTCTTAGGCGCTCCTGGGGCCGCTTGTTACTGCGTGGCAGGCCGGTTGCGAGAGTCTCCGAACTGGCCGCTTCGGCTTGTCGCAGCCGAAGAAAATAGGACCAGTTGCCGAAGCCAGCGGTCGGGGCTCCCGAAGCCTTTTTAGCTTCGCACTTTCCCTGAGGATTTGAAGTTTCGGCAACGGGGGTGGTTATCCGTACAGCCGCATGCGTTTCAGCTTTTGTTTGTTTTTTAACGTGAGCGATATACATATATATAAATATATTTCTTTTCCCTGGGTGGCTAACATGAACTAGCTGTGTGTGTGTTGCCCCCCGAACTCGACAGCTGTCATTGGAGAAAAGGAAAGTGATCCCCGCAGATGCCACACTGAAAGCGGGTTTTTTTTTTTGTTTCTTTTTTTTTTTGGGATTTACATCAGTCGCTTTCTTTTCCCCCATCAAATGGGCCAAGTTGGGAATAACATTGCGACGCCGGAATACCACGATGTGCGCTGTGCATTTTTGAGAACTGCGGTTCTTGTTTCATTGGAGAGCAGCTAGCTAGCTCAGTTAGCTTTGGCTGGCTGGCAAAAAAAAAAAAATAGGAAAACGTTTCATCCCACCCAGTATTTTTTGGGACATGAAGAGGATAATTCGCTGTCCATAGGGCCGGAAGGTGAGCTGCAGTGTTAACTTTTTTTGCCTTTTTTTCCAAGCTAGCTGGGTTTGTTGTCTGTATTTCGCCCCCTTCCAACATTATCCTCCGGTCTGATGTTGAACGGGAGGCGGGGGGTTTCATGACTCAGACTATTCAACGGAACGGAACGGTGAACGAATCGGTTCATTGCAGCTGAGACACACCGAGAATTATGATTTTTTTTGTGTGTGACGTCTGCTTTAAAGCAATACGATAAATTATCAGTCCACGTATGTGTCAGCTAAAGTGAAAAACGCCAATGTGTAGCGTTTTTTCTTCTTCTTTTACTTGGCGTTGTAGTTCCTCGGAACAGTTCCGTTTCATTGAATAGACGGAGCCTTTGTGTGGTCGGGCACACAATCCCGATCCGCTGCCTTGTACTCTGGTGTGTGTGTGTGAGGTTGTGGTTAAAGTTGCATGTAAAACTTGCCGTCATCCCCACACTTTCATATTTGGCGTCAGCAACTGGGAAACCAGGCGCCGAAGCGTTAATTTTCAGCTTCTTTTTTTTTGTTTTTGTTTTTTGCCACTGGTGGCAGTGATACGACTTGGATCCATTGGTAACCTGTTTGCTGTGTGAGAACCCTTTTCAGAGTTGCCTCCCTCGAAACTGAATAAAATCCCCAGCATGGAGTTTGGGTTAGATGAGGGGGGGGGGGGGGTCGACGGTGACTGTGTTGCTTTTAGCCGGCGTGTGGAGCGACACAACAGGCTAGCAGAGTTAGCTCCGTGCGGCTGCTTTGTGCCCCAAGCTCGGCTTAACAAAAGCTACAAAAAGCTACGGCTAACATGTTTTAATTTGTACCCCTGGTGGTCGTGACTGCCCGCAGGACCCAACCATCTCGTGCACTTAATAAACCATCTCTGTTGATGAAATGATCTTAATCAAACTCCGTTTTTGTGGACTCTCTGCTTGCATTCAGAGCTCTCAGACTAGCATGACCACCTGTTTCTTTTTGTTCAACACTGATTTTTTGGAGGGACTCATTGTGTAGACATCCAGCCAGTTTAATGAATTATGGTCTAAAGTTATTTGTGTGTGTGAGAGAGTACCTTTTGTCTCCAGATCTTGATGACTGATGAAGGCTGAAACGAACATGAGAGAAGAAAAACTAAATTAATCCAGCAGTGAAGGATGAATTGGACCGTGGTGATGCTTGAACTGTAATTTCTCGAACTCTTGTGTTGTTTTTATGTCTGTTCTTTAACAACATATAAAGTGGAGTGGTTCATTTTTGCAAGCCCGCTCTTGTCTCTTGTGTTTGCACCTCAAGTTTTGAGCCATGAAAGGTCGGGCAACGGCGACGTCGTGAGAGCCAAGTCAAAAACCAGAGCAAACGCACGTTTCCGATCTCGGCAAACAGGACGATTTCTTACCGAAATGATACGTTTTGAGGTGTCAGTGGTGTTTTATGTCAAACTCACTCTCCAGAACCCAACGTCTCTCTAAATGCAGAGCTATTAGCAATAAATTTGGAGGATATGGGCCCTTTTTATAAACTGCTTTGTTCTCATCTTATCTGTTATTACTAAAGACAGACCACTTAACAAATAATAATAATAAAAACATTGGCTGTGCCTGTACTTAATCGATTAGCAAGTAGGAACATGAAGATGAAGCAGGTGCTACAACCGGCCTATTGTTGTCTACAGTTTAATATATTTATGCAAGAATCTTCTTCTATATAGTATTTTTAAGAGCACAAGTTCTTCTACAGGTTGGTAAGAGTATATATATATTTTTAAAGATTGGCATTGGTAGTAGACAAAGTCATTGGTCAATCTTTAATATTTCCAATTTTCTTTCTGATTTATAGAAGTTTGTTGTACGTCGACCACCATTATTATCCCCTTTCAGTGTATGGTAAATGTGCTTTTATGAAGTATGTGGCTCGGGTTGTATGGTATCACATACAGCTGCACGGCATTAGAAGAACCTGCGATGTGGAGTATTCCTGTTTAATAATTGCAGCGATGATATCAGCTGTGATAACTCGCATTTTTCCTCTTTTCTCGCTGCCACGTAAACCAGGTTTGAGCATCGAGGCCAACTATATCCTGTTGGATTGATTAATATGTTATTAGCAGCAGAACCTGAAGGCTTAGTGCTTGACGTATAAAAGCCGACGATTTGTTGCAGTCCTTTGCAATACCAATGTTGCGACGACGATAAATCTGCAGCCCCGGTGTCGCACAAAAAGTTGAGCATTGTTCAGGTTCTGCTCATTTAAAACACGTCAAGCCATATCATGTCCTAAAATTCGCAACTCGTGACTAGCAGCCAACAGCGTTTTATGCAACACTTTTATTATTATTTTTATTGCAGCATTTTCTTTCTTTTTTTTTTTTTAAGCTTGTAAAAGTTTGATTTGACTTTATCATTGCTTTAAAAACAAACGTGCATGGTATTAAACTGCAAACAAGATCCTGCAAAGACAATCCTCTCCTGGTTTTGCTTTTTTTTTTCCTCCTCCTGAGTTTAAACTAAAACTGAAAACTCTAGGACTTTGATTTTCATGACTCATCCTGAAACTTAGTCTCGCTATTGACTGATTAAATTGCAGTTTGGTACAAACAATCTTGTTTTTCTTGTCTGAATTTTTGCACTTATTTATTTATTTATTTTTCTAAAGACCAACTCCCTTAATAGTATTTCTGTGGAAACTGTGGTATGTCGGCTGTTCGGTGCTCTTTGTGGGTTTTATAAAAAGTGATGAGTTTTCGGAGAACCTTCATTTTTTGATTGCCGTCTTTCAGTGATTCTTTTCAGGTTGACCCTGAAAAAGGTCAGAAAGTGATGCGTTATTGAATAAAGATTAGACTGTTGTTTTGTTTTTTGTTTTTTTTATTCTGCTTTATTATTTAGTAAGTTTTTGGAGTACCCTGGAAGTCAGCCTTGGTTTTAATAAACAAGTGTAAAACCTTCAAGTTCAGACCTTGGATATATAACAACCGTCGAAGCATATTTCTAGCAACTCGGACAGGCTTTTTGGTTTTTATTTTTTTGTATATTAGCCACTGGCTGCCTGTATTTCTGAAGATCGACCGTAGAAATATTGGTCGACGTGTTGTTAATGTATTTATAAACGTTACTTGCAGGTCCTTTAAACCACACAGGCACTGAGAGCTACACTGCTGTAATATTTGACTATTTAAAATTGCATTTACGAGAAATTTACATCACAAATAAGTCTGCAAAAAATGAGAGCGATTATTTGACGCTCACGTTAGCGTCCTTGCCAGCTGCAGAGTGGCTTCGGCTTCTTTGCTTCTAGGGACGGGCTCAAAAGTAACGGACATTTTTTATATTTAACCTACATTGAAACAGAGAAACAAAACAGTGTTTCTCTTATCCAGACAATTAGATGAAGCAATATGTTCAAACTGTCAGGAGACTCGACAGTACACGGGAGGTGAAAAGAAGGCCGCTTGTCACATCTGAGGCCCAGGCAGCAGACGGACTCGCTGCTTTGACCACATCTGGGATGTCTTTACACCAACCTGCAACGTTGGTCTCCGCGGTGCTGCTGTACTCATCTGTGGGGCAGTTTTATCCTAGTGAAACTGAAAGGTTTTTGCTGCAGTTCGGCCGTACGTTTACACGACAACAGCAATCGGATTCTCAGACACCGGAACCTTTTTAAACCCTGGTCTCAGAGCGGAGCTTTTCAGATACTCCCCGTTGCGAAGGAAGCCGCCACGAGTGAAATCGCACATACGCTCTATGGACGGCTGCAGGGCGATTAGATCAACAGCAGTAACAATGGCAGATAGCAGAGGGCCGTTTGTGCTACTTACCCTTTTCAACATATAGCAGCAACACAGCTTCATTGTAGGTCCAAATATAGATACGTAATTTCGCCATTTTGAATCCATTTACATGCTTGAGAGAATGGTGTCAGCGCCAGCTAATGGTCTGGCATGGAAACTACAGCAGCTTGAACAGATACAAGATTACCGTGTAAAAGTAT
The DNA here is from genome assembly GCF_001649575.2 of Kryptolebias marmoratus. Taxonomy (NCBI): domain Eukaryota; kingdom Metazoa; phylum Chordata; class Actinopteri; order Cyprinodontiformes; family Rivulidae; genus Kryptolebias; species Kryptolebias marmoratus. The sequence goes on along the minus strand of NC_051449.1, from coordinate 11,021,496 downwards.
AACCTGCAACAAAGTCAAAACCTGTGACGTTTCCAGGAGATCGGTCACGTGCAAACACAGCCTACGACTGATGTTAATGCTGAAGTTTGAAGGCGAGGTTTCCTCCCCACATCTGTCGCTGCCTTGTCGCTGAGCTCGGAGACCTGCCACAGAGCCGCACCGCTCGGGTTATACAACAGTTTCTGCTTCTCTGTGTGCAAGGAAACTTGTCGGTCCGTCCAGTTGGACTGCAGATTCACATGTTGCTATAGAGCGAGGTTGCACTCATAACAAAAACACAACAGTAGCTTACTTTGTTCTGCGTGTGTGATTGCAGCCTTGAACAATTCATCCCGTTGGCCAAGGAGCAAATATTGGTGTGGAAAGGTGATGATATAGTTGGTCCCTGGGTTAGCTTTAAGCTTTTTTCCAGCTGATCCTATGCTCTTTTCTTTTTTTTTCTTCTTCTTCTAGCACACCACCTTCTGTGCGTTTCACCAGGTCACCTGGCTGCCTCCTCTGCCTTTTTTCAGTAAAGCTGCTCCTCTTATGACAGGAAGTCTGTACTCTTCCACAGATTATTTAAGGTTGATCTTAATTTCCAGCTTCAGCTCTCGGTTGTGTCTGAATGAATGCAGATAAAATCTTAGCCTTGGCTCTGGAGTAGGAGTAGCTGCTGTGTTTTTGTGCATTGCCATTTTTGAACCACCCATATTTAAATTTTCCTCTTTTTTTTTTTATTTTTTATAACTCATCTGCAGCCACATCAGTGGATGTAGTGGCAGTTATCTCACTACATCCAGCAACAAAACATGTTATGGCTGGCTGAAATAAACTGTCATTTATTCATTGTACTTACAAAGAGCAGAGGTGATGTCACAAAGGATTTTAAATGTAAAAAAAAAAAAAGAGCCGCGCCGCACTCTTCCCTGAAAAAAAGTCTTAATAAAACATCTTCCTATTTTCCTGACCGGCCTAATTTAAGATGCATGTGTACTCTGTTCAAGTTGTGAAACATGCTGCAGACAGCCATTATTGTTTACTCCAGATTTGTTCAAGACACAGATTTGTGTTGCTTTTGCAAACATTCTTTCTAGGACAACACACAGATATCACTGATTGTGACACATACGTTTATATAGGCGTATTGAAGCCTCCATGACTGGCTGTTTACCAAAGTTTCGCTCGAGGCATTTTCTGATCATCATTATTATTATCATCTCGATAATAAAACAAGTAATGTTTGGGCATTTTTATTTTACTGACAGTAAGCCATCCAATATATACTGATGGGCGGTTTTCTCCATATTCCTTTTACAACATTTAGAGCAAGATTAAGCATCACAGCACTGGTTGAGAAAGTACAGTTCTTTCAACAACGTACGCAACGACACTGCAGAGCAAGCAGAGTGACAGCAGTTCGTTGGTTAGCGTAGCGCCACACGTCTCACCCCCACACTCTCCATGTCAGCTCTGTGACTACCTCCCTTGCTTGGTTAGAGGCGTAACGATGTTGGATCGGCTTCAACACCTATCCCACTGCTGTCAGATTCGCACATGATGCTGACGCAGGAAGGAGGTGTCTCAAGCCTGGCTTGAAAGTTTGGTGCGGAAGGTTTTGGTTTTTTGCTTGTGGACTTGTGATTCAGTAAAATCACCATTTAACGTTGCTGTAATTATGCTTTTTTTCCCTTTAAGCCGCATCGACCTATGAGAGTGGAAAACCTTTAATTAAAGCATAGAGTTTAGAAATTGCCCAATTGTTCAACTCTGTGACACATCATGTGATATACTGTATGGGATGTAAATTATAATATGCACACAGATACAGTCATGGTGACAAATTAAATACCCCCTTTTGGATTTCTAGGTTTGACATTTAAAACCCCCCTGGACCTCACCATGTCATAAATTTAGGTTAATACAACCCAGTTGAACCTCAACTCATAACCTATAACCTATAACGCTGTAATTTATTTAGCAGAAACTAAGCCAAAATACAGAAGCAGTTTGGAAACAAGAAACGGGCACACGCCATGTTTTAACTGGTAACTACCTTTTGTGGTTATAACTTGAAGAATTTATAATCTGTGTGCCCTTATCAGTTTGTGGTATCACTTTGCTTGACTTTTGGTGTTTAATCTATTTATTGAGGTTGAGTTTTTTTCTTTTTAAATCCACAACTATGGTCTCACCACAGCATTTCAATCAGGTTGAAGTTTGGACTTTGACTTGGCCATTGAAGCACCCCGTTTCTTTTTTTTTTCCCCAGCTATTTAGTTGTAGATTTGCTGGTGTGTGTTTTGGATCACCGTCCTGATGCAATACCCATTTTCACCGACGCTATAGCTGTCGGAACAGGACAGATGGCCCTTGCGTCTGACTCTAAAATACTTTGGGATACAGTGGAGTTCATGTAAGACTCTGTGACTGCGAGGGTCCCAGGTGCTGCGGCTGCAAAACGAGCCCGAATCATCACTTGTCACACGTCTGTGCTTGACAGTTGGTATGAGGAGTTGATATGCTGCGTTTGGTTTTTGCCATAAATGGCATTGTGCACTATGGCTAAATATTCACTCTGGTCCTTTTTGTTCCAAGGACATTGTAGCGTGTGCAGATGCAGCTTTGCAAATTTTAGATGTGTTGCAATGTTGTTGTTGTTTTTTTCTGTGATTATTTTTTTTTTCTTTCATACAAGCCATTCTCATTCAGTCCTTTTTAATTGTACCATCATGAAGCTTAAATTTTTACATGCTGTGGGAGATGAAGCTCTGGGGATATTTGTGTTTATTCTGACCATAGCATGGTGTAACCTTTTGGTTGAATCTGCTGGGACGTCCACAACTGGGAACATTGACAGCTGTCTTTAGTGTTTTCCTCGACTGAATAATCTTTCACTGTAGAAAAATGGGCTTTCAATGGATTGAAATGGCCTTGTAACTATAGAAGCACTGATTGCGGTTTTCTTAGATGATTCAGTGGCGGTATAAAGTTTTAAAGATCTATCCTGCTGATTTTGATCTCTCAACAAACCACAGCATACTGTACATGTGCATATATTCCTCTTTGCTAATTTTCAAATGAACCACCTTTAACTTGTTCATTTCTTGAGGTTATTACATAAAGTATGAGGAAAATATACTGCTTTCAGTAGATTTTGTGATTTTTGTTTACTGCACAATCATAATATTGCTGCCATTGGGATTTTCCAACTTAACCCATGAAATGAAGAGGTTCCTTTGTTTTCTCATGTTGTCTTACCTGTATATTTGGAAGTGATTAAAAAGAAACACTATTAGGAAGACACAAACTCTCAGCTGACATTAAACACACATAAAAGGCTCTTGCAGAAAACACTTCAAGCCGGGACTTCTGGTGGTCTTGGTGTGATTTCTGAACGGGCCACGGTGATGACAGAGGTTGAAGCTAACTCACCCCTGATGCATCTTTGGTAGAAACGGAGCTGAAACGGTCAACATGTGAAAAGGCTCAGTAATGTGATTAAATGATGACATATGGTCTGTGTGACCAGCCTGCTGCGGAAATAAACAAAAATAAACGGGTTTATTACTTGATGATGACACACAGGAACTTTGCATTTAGTAAAAAAAAAAAGTGCTAAACTGAGTTAATCTGTCGTGTTTTAAAAACGATGCAAAGGAGATGTCCACGGCCCTTTTGGTTCCGCAATGCTCACTTAATTTCTGAAAGCTCATGTCTGTGCAGCACACAACCTCCTCCGTTGGCGATTTACGAACGGCGAGAAGCAGCAAGAAGACAGACTGGTCTCTGCAGCCATTTCGTGGAGTTGTTCTGTGAAAAACCCTGTAGGCTCGCAGTGTGACAGGGGAAACACCATTTTACCATCACTGAATTGAAGCAAATGCAAGTTGTTGTAACTGTAAACATGACAAAATTCAACTGGATTTTCGTAACTATTGAACTAAAAGCCATATTTACATTTTTTCTCGACTGCATATTACAAGCCACAAAGTAGGCAGCTCTACATGAATTAGGCATCTGTTTCAGCAGCTGGCACTATTAGGGAAGTCTGTAGACCATGTGTTATTGAGCACCAGACATAGGTGTACCCAAAAAAAATAAAGAAAGAATGAAAAATTGAGCACCTGATCTATAAGTTATCAGCTAAGCTGAAAAATCAGTGGATTCTAGGCGCCTGCCAAGCAATCAGTCCGCCTACTCATAGCACTTGGTAGATTGGTGTGTAGTAATAATTGCTTAGCTAAATTACTGAGTTTTCATCCTTGGCATTATGTTAACATATACCTAAATGCTTCAGACCAGCATACACCTAACACTTCTTGTAGAAATGTGCTCACAAGTGCTGATAAGTTGATTAAAAGTATTTGATCGAAAGCTCTTTGCTGTTACTCACCTTCATGGGGAGGGTCTGAGTATGTTCACAGGGCTGTACTGAGCGTATCACCAGGACACATTTCGGTATTTAATCAGAACAAAAGAGAGAATCAGTAATGCAATATCAGTAGTCACTGAAACATAAAAACCGGTGTAGACTCTCTGTCATCCAAGACATGACAAATCCAAAAAACAAACTTTTATTCTGCAGCCGAATAGAACAGCTACAGAATAGAATTCCAGTTGTTTTTGTCTTTTAACCTTTTTTGGATTATATAATGTTCATTACCAAACGCTCAGCTTTCTTGGTATTCTACGTAGAAACTTATTTAAAGCAACATCCTGGTTCAGTAGCTCTTGGAAGGAGTGCCTAGAGTCATTATGTAGGTGTCAAATATTTCACATACATTTATGTCTCCAGCAACCCTATAGCTAAAATATATGTAAACAACATGATGTCCCAATGAAGTTTTACCCAACCAGTTCTTCCATTTTCTGCGATTTGAGAACCTTTTAAATTAAAATCAAATGGCGTGCGGATCACCGCCTGTTTTCCATTTTTTACAAGCTTTGATTATTTGCCGTATAAAGCTTGTATCGTCTTGTCTTCGTCTCGCTTCTCAGAATGTCATCAAAGGATAAGACTGTGGAGCCCTCTGACCAGGGACCCTCACCGCCGTCCAGCAGTGCAGGGGCTACGTCCACAGGAAGTCCTGCCCTCGCAGACAAGCGACCACGTGGCAGGCCACGCAAAGATGCCGCTCCCATCCTACCCCAGGCACCGCCCTTGTCGACGTCTAAGAACAAAAAGAAGTACGGTTCTATCTATTTGTCATTATTCAAAAGAATCATTTTGCATGTTTACAATGTAAAAGTTTGTCATTTTCATTGGATTAGTGGTGCAACTAATGTAGAAATAAAATATAAGACTTGTCAAATTGTTTGGTTGTCAGGTTCCAGTTCTTTAGGAGAGGGGACTAAGATGGGTAGAAATAAACAGTGGTACTTATTACCTACTTACACAGAATGGCAGAGTCACTAAGGTAGTCTGTAAAACTCAAAATAAATCAATATTAAACGTGATACAAAAATGAGATCAACTGGGATAAACTGAGTTACTGTGTAGTAACCAAAAGCCCTAGTTTTAACACTTAACCACCTAATTCTTACTTAAAATTGTAGGTAATTACAAGTATGTGGACAACAAATAAACTTAATTTAAAACAGCAATACCACATATACTGATACAAGTACTAGTACATGCCTTTGCACTTCCTACAATTACTTTAAAAATTTGTTTGAAACTCATTTGAGCTTACTTTTCGTGTTACCTCCTCAAACAGAGCCAGGACGGCAATAGTCTTTTCTAAAATCGTTCATTGATGAGGGGTGAGATTGTCAGGAAGCTCATGCTCAGATCCGTATATTCCCAAGGCCTCTTCTCCTCAGTGAGAGGCAGCAGCCGTTTTAGGATGCTAATAGCAAACTCTTTGAACGCGGCGTCGTCATTGTTTGGGTTTTCTTTTAGATGTCTTCTCAGATTGCTTGTGTTGAAAGCGACAGATTTTTGTCCTCTTCTTGACAGCTTTGCTGAGCATTATTTGCAATCCGTTGTACTTTTGTCGCCATCGTTCCCTTTGAAATACGTCTGCACAGCTTCCTCTTTGTCTTCTTGTGGTGGCGTTTATTGGCATTTAGCAAACAATGCTACCACATCGCTGCATTACCACCAACAACTGGTAAGGAGTGTGGATCAGGGTAGCCAACGTCAAAAAAACCCACACAAAAACTACCTTCACACGGCTGACATTTCTCTCCCTTTACAACATGACTGCTCAGCTGAGAGGTGAATGTCACACCGCCGTAAAGTGGTATCAGGTATTGTGGTATCGAAATACTTTTATGAGCACATGCATGATATTGGACTCATACCCGATACTGGTACTCGCTTTTATGTTTTCTCCTTGTTTGTGTATGTTTCAGTCGTGGTTAGAACTCCATGTTATGTGCGGTCCTTTTCAGCTCATTGATTCCCAGTGAATCCAGTTCCTCTTGAGGCAAACAAGTCACAATTCCACTCAGTCATAACTCTATACGTTTGTATAGGTGCTCCATAAAACAATTCCAGCAAGGGTCATAGCTCTCTCGTTTGTTTTTTTCTCTGACTTAATCCTAATGTGCTGTTCTAAATGAATCATATAATCCATTGCATGGAGATGAGGCGTTGATGCCACAGGCAAGGAGTTAATTTGGTTAATTTGCTTGATTTTGATTAACTAAACATGAATGACCAATCAACAGAAAATTACTGTTTACTTGCTGTGTTTGTAATGGCGATTGCTGTGTTTTTTGTCCTGGCATGAGATTACCTGAAGAATATTGTAAAGCTCAGTATAGATGCCACAATTATTCGCTCCATTGACATAAATATAAAACATCTCTAGAGCTCAATAAGGTGTTCATGTTCAGTAAAAAACACCATCCGCTTAATCATTCTTCAGAGCTTGGTGGGCTTTATTTGGTTTCCGTTACTGCTCTACATCATTAAAACTACAGGCCAGCAGAGGGATTGGTATTGTGTCTTCAATCTAACTGCCTAGCAATTAAGAAACAGTTCTAACTTTAATAGATCTGTGGTGAAACGAGCTTCTTGGCTTCATGCGCTTTGCACAACTCCACATGTCTGTGAATTAAACTTATGGAAATACCCTTTATTAGGGTCAATCATGCGCTCCTTCTGTGTGTACCAGTATTGATCTTTCAGCGGAGCGTGTGAAAAAAGAGGATGTGTCAGATATTCTCAGAGACCGAGTTGGGAAAATATCGGATTTGCCCAAGCGTCATCTGCCGGGCGGTCCGTTTCAGAGCGGCGCGATCCTTGCCAGGTTTTCTGGGCAGCTCTCTGCAAGCTGGGACTACTTACCACAGCATTATTTTCATCTTTTCTTTTTTCTCTCTCCTCTCCCTGTGGTGGGACTGTGAGGAGGGGGTAAGTTGTGCACAGTATAGGGTTGAACACTATTCTTGAGTGTTTATTAAGGGGGAAAACGGCCTGTTTGGATGCTGAAATTTGACGCTTTAAGCACGGTTCTATGTAGTTACGCATGAATGTGTTGTAGGAGGTTATGTAAAGATGTCATCACCGCCTATATTGTTGTGCATGTGCCCTGTGTGGTGTTGTTATATGAAGATTTCTCATACAGCCTAAATCAGAAATGCACAGAGCGTCTTTGGCCCAGAAATATTTGGAAGCATCACACATTAGTTGCAAACTTTTTAAAAAATGGACTGTACTTAGCATGATCACTGTAACTATCTGATGCAAAAGGGAAGCGGTGTAAAGCTCCACAACATGGCATTCACTTATAAAGGTTTTAACGTTTGTGTTGTTGTAGATGCCATAAATTTACAGTTCAGTGGGCCCTCTGTTGCAGCAATCTCCTCAACAGAAACCTAAAATTCACACCTATTGTTATCCTGTTTACTCTTTAGAAAATCTGCCAACCTATTGTATTCAAATATATATATTTTTCCCTTTCCGAATAATTTTCATATTTTTCTCACTGTTACTTAAATTCGCCTTCCTTGTTTTAAACATAATCAAGATGATGCTGTAACGTATGATACAGCGTATAACTGAAGATAACCTCTGCTTTGCCAGAAAACTCTGGATTATTTGTGACGTTCTGCTCCTACTCATATTTATTCCCTAGTTATCATTACGTTATCAGGGGGTATATGGTTTGGTAATTTCAAATTACAGGCTGACTATACACAAAGTTTTGTAAAATATGATTGCCAGAAGGGTAAAAAAGGGGGCTGGGAGAAGAAGATGTTTGCATCTAGGGTAGAGCTTTGTGCTCTGAATGTTCCTTATTTGAATATTATTTTTAAAATAACCTCTAGGAGATAATTGTGTTGATTTGTATGTGTGTAAAACTAAACTCAGACATGGATAGCTGAAGCTATAAGCAGTCAAATTTAATAACATGTCTACGTATTTTAGTTCCGATTTATATCTGATATCATATCTGGATTTCATGTACCATCATTTGCACTTTGCATATTAACAGACATTCAAAGTTGTTGTAATGTCCCAGTGTTTGTTTGTATGTTTGTATTTGCAAACTACTCACCTAAATCACAAGAACATGAATAAAATCAGTAAAATCAATAGAAGAGGAGTCCCTGTGCATACCCATCTTATTGGTGACGATGCTGAAACTGCCTTTTGATTATTGGCTTCTCATTGGTCAGTTAAGCAGGGAAAAATAACACGTTTTTACTTCAAATTGAAAACCAAATTCAACTCTATGCTTTGACTGAGCCTCAGCCCAACATCATGGGTTAAACTGGTTTTATTCAACCAATTATTTAAACTTTAAGCGTCAAGTCAAATGAGTCTTTATTGAAGGAAGCGCTGTCTCTGTGACTTTAGGAAATAGTCAGATTGCGGACATAACAGGTAGCTTTCAGGCTGCTCTTGCGTCCATTTTTATATCTTTTCCCCCAGCAGACTTGCCGGCACAGTCCTGCAACAACTCTATATGTCAGCTACACTTTGGCATAGCCAACGTGTACTCAAAAACATTCGTAAAAATTGGGATTTTTAAAAAATGTCTTGATTTGGACTCTATCACTTGCATAAGAATGGTTATCAAAATAGCTGTGTTCTTTAATTATTTGGTGTAATTAAGTTGTTTCAAATTTGGGCACGCATAAATCACAACACGATCTAAAATTACAGCAAAGCAACCCTTGAGCCCTCATTTTTTCTAAGACCAGTTTAATTCTGGTTGTTTGTCTCAGCATTCAGATATTCATGTACAGCGTATGACTCAGACTTTTAGGTAATTATGTTTTCAGCCAAAATATGCCAGAGGCTTCTTCTGTCATTCCTGTGTTTTAGGTTTGCTTCCTATGGAAGTCATTTAGAGGGAGGGGTTGATTTGGCTTTCAGCCATTTGTGATTTCTCTCTCTAGTGGCACTGAAAATTACCCCACCGCCCCCAATCTCCTCCCTCACTTCCAACCCCGTGTATCCTCCTGAGTGCCCCTGAGACGCGCTGCTCTCATTTGGGCTGTTTTTGCTCCCCCTGTTTAGCATGCTAACAGTCGATGTTGCTATTTAATTTGTATCCATGATAATTATCCTGTCAACATGCTGCTTCCAAAATTAGGTTAATTCAGTTCCCATTGGACAATGCTGATAAAGAAAGAGCTTCTCCGTACTGTACGTGAACAGGGGGCATCTCCACAAGTCGAAATCCTGCCGAATGGTTGGGAAGGTAGGCAAGGTTGTCTGATATGACAACGTTGAACATTAGAGCCACGGTTCATTTGTGCTGGCAAAAATAAAGAAATCCTATTTTAGTAGTCTTGATTGTGGTAAACAAGGATAGGTTCATATTCAACAATACACCAACTAAAATTCATGATGATGTCTAAATCATGTTTGAAGGAGATATTGATTAATCTGTTAAGTTCAAATTAGGAATCTGGAAGTTTTGGTCAGCTGTAAAGACGTAAAAATTTTCTCAGTTGTGGTCAGACACTAACTTGGAACATGTCTAAGGTAAAATGTGACAAACCGTTTATTTTTTTTTAAGTGTAGACTGAATTTATATAAAATATACAGGATAAATAAAATTCAGAGGCGGTTTGCTGCACAGTTATAAATTACCTTACATATATTTAGATGGGTCTTTACCATTTTAGAAACATTACCACTACTGTTTTGTGCACCAGGCTATGCATTTTTTGTACACCTTACATTTATGTACTTTATTTTAGCTGTGACGTTTGGTGTTTTAGCCCTCTTCTTGACGTTTCATAATTGTTTATTTCTGGCTCAGTTCCCAACTTTCCATTCCCAATATGCATTTTTTTTTAATATATATTTTTTCATTTTATTTCTGATACTGATAACTCTAATACCAGTCTGTGTTGCACCCCCCTCCCACTACCAAGCTTCTGCTTTGCCCGGGGCTTAAGTGCTTTCAATAATAACCACTGGCAGCTGTAATTATATTTAACTAATTTATGGCTACACCACAGCTCTCCTCTCCAAAAATCTGTTTGTGTTCTATTCAAAATCTGTCCAGTCCCCCCTCAAAAAATAGAATTCCCGTCTGATCTCTTTTTACTTTGTCTGTCTGTGTCTCTTCCTGACTGTAGGGGTCGCACCAGAGGGAGGCTTGCTGCGGATGAGGAGGACAGTATGGATGGTACTGAGATAGCAGAGTCCGCGGACCCCCAGGACACAGGTAGGACTTTGTGGACCCCTTCTGGATCTATTATACACGCGTTGGTTTTTATTGAGGGTGATCCAGATTGGAGCATCCAGGTAGCCTCATGCAATAAGTGCTTCAGAGTGTTTCAGTACCTGTAGTGGGGTCCTCTCAGTTGGAGATCAGTGGATGAGAGCTTTTTCTTCGCACCCCATGCTTCATCTTTAGGGCTGTAATTGAAAGGGTTTAAATTGAAGTGTGAAGCTGTATTTGGTGTGGGTTTTCTTTTTTTCTCTTCTCGCTACTTCCATCTCTCCTTTTTGCCCTGAGATTGGCATTGAGGTGCAGTGGGAAAGAGCCCAAGGCTAATGCCCTCTAAAAGCTTTTTAAAATCCCATCAGTCTCTCCAGACCCATTTATGTGCCTTTTTATGTGTGTACATCAGATAATGTGACCACGGCTCCCATTCTCATACATCTCAGTGCTTCCCCATTGCTGTGCCTGAGATATTGGGGATTGTGAGTCTGCAAGTGTTTTTTTTTTCTTGCATTTTACCCTTTGTCAACTTTTTCTTATGTGGAAGACTCAAATATGGCTTTTGGTTCTCTCTGTGACTCCATCTGGCTTCAGGCTTTTGATGAAAAATAAATAAATAAATAAATGTACGAACTTGTACTGTTTTTAAGTAACATCTAGGTAGCTGAGCTGAGCATTCTGTCACAGCTTTCAAAACTCTGTTGTTGTGTGTTGCTGCTTAAATTTTCCATTTTACATCAAGAAACATTTTAATCGTATTTGTTTATAGCGCAAGATATTTCTCTTGGAAACATGGAGATGGTCATGTCTAAATACTGCTGTTTCACAAAAACAAAGGTGATATCCGGCTTCCTGCGCCACTCTCCTATAATTTGATTGGAAGGTTTCTTCCTGAGGTGCATTTGGTCCCGTGTTATTTCACGGGATGAGGCAGACTTGTTGCAGGATTGGCCTAATTACGCATCAATAAAATCTTAATAAAATTCTCCCCGAGTTAAATTCTCTGCGAGAGACTTTTGGGGCGATGTTTCATGTGATTATCATTGTAAATTGAAACTTTTTGGGAGTTAAATTAAAAGTAGCCGCGATAGTGTCAGAATTGATCACGTTCGGCAGTAATTTTAAATCTCATTACGTTCAACGTTTAGACACGGGATAATTTTTGTGCCTCAGTTCTTTTTTTTTTTTTTTTATTTCTTTATTTGCACAATAAGAAAAATACACAACAAAATAAACAAAAAAAACAAAACCAAACAACATTATATTCTACATTACTTTACATCATAAAAACCAATGTGCCGGAGAATCGCCAAAAAACCCTCTAGGAGCTTGAAAAGCGGCAATCTCCATTTAAACAAATAATTTAAAAACATTTATCTATTATAAAAATACAGTGTTAAAAACATTTCTTTATATAAACAATTTAAAAAAAAAACATTTAATAAACAAACCCATATGGGAAATTCAAACACATCAGAAGCAACGATTTGACTCTCTGATTAAACTGTTCTTTAGAAACCTCAATGAGGGATTTAGGAAGACTGTTCCAAATCTTTGATCCTCTGTATAAAACACTAAACTGTGCTTGAGTTATGCGAGAGTATGGAGGTCTAATAAGACAACTACCACGAGTCGAATACTGGTGAAATTCATTATTAAAAGTAAAAATATTACAGAAATGTTGAGGAAGTAACTTTTTTATAGAACTATAAACAAATAAAGTAATTTGAAATTGATTAACTTGATAAACAGTTAAAATACTTGCCTGATCAAACAACAACTGTGAGGGGTGTCTACGATTTACACAAAATATTATTCTTAAAGCTCGCTTCTGTAGTCGAAAAATAGATTCTAATTTGGATGGATGGGTTGCAGCGTTGTACAAGAATTGACGTTCCCGGTGGGTTTCCTTCAATCAGAGCTGTAAGCAGTGGATCCCCGCGTCTGTTGTGGACTTCAAGAAACTGTTTAGACTGCAGCCAAATGGCGTCTCAAGAAGGGGGGAATCGCTGATATCTGTTCACCGTCCAAAACCGAATAAACCGCAGCGCTCACCAGTTCACAGGAGGACAGTCAATGTGGAGCTCCTTCCTATTTGACTTGTTCTTATTTTATTATTTTTTTGTTATCGCAGAAATGCAAATCCAACAGGTGGAGTCTTTGGAAGTGGTGACCAGCGAGGTGCCAGAGGAGGACAAGGCCTCTTCCCCTCCGGGTCAGAGCCCTCCAACAGAGAGTTCAGCCTCACCATCTGTCCCAGCAAGTCGAGAAATCAAAAGCAGGTCAGAAACACTAAACCTGCCCTGACACGTCATTGTTTTATAAGCCAAGAGCAGTGCGGAGCGAAATATTCCCGCGCGCGTGCAGATGTGTGTCCTGGCCGTCGGTGTAATGTGAACATACATGAGAAGTCATTAGCTGGTAGATGCAGCGCTCCCCCTCTCAGGTGCCACTTTGTAAAAGGTTGTCATCAATCTTGCGGCCTGTCTGTGCTGTTGATGTCGTCAGTCGTGGGCACATCAGTAGTATTTCCTCTGATTTTTAAAAGGCACATCTTTACACTTAACAACGGTTGTGGTCAAATGAATCAAGGTTTGCAGAAATGCATAATTTGAAGAAAACTTGCAGATTGAGTTTTGCTAAATTAAACAGCGAAGCATTTTTCCCATTTTTAGTATAAATAAAAACAGCATAAAGTTTTTTTTTGTGTGCCAGCCTCCCTCCCAGCTCTCTGAGCTTCTGTACGTTGCCTCTCTCAGGCCTATTCCCATAAGCGAGGGGCCTTAATTCATTATGACGTGCATTGCACTGTTTTTAGTCACAATAGGTATGTATAATTAAACAGCCCTTACCGCCCGTTCTCCTGCTTTCAGTGAGCGTCTCTGTGCCTTCTGTTACTGCGGTGGTCGTAGCCTTCTGGGTCAGGGGGATCTGCAAATCTTTAGCGTCACGTCTCAGCATGAAACGCTCTTCAGCCATAACAGTGAAGGAGGCTTGGCAGGCGACGGCAGCGATGGTGACAAAACCGCTCAGCCTGGAGAAGGCACCTCAGGACAGAAGGAAAAGAAGTAAGTACAGTTGGTTTTTATAACGCCGGCGTCAAAAATGGTTTGTTCCTCTGGAAATCAAAGCAATCCTCGAGACCCTAATTGTTAATGAACTCAGAGTGATTAGATCAGGGGTGTCAAACCCAGTGACGCAAGGGGGACAAAATGAAAAATTTGGTCCTAGCCAAGGGCCAATTACGATCAATATTTATTAAAAGTTACATAAATTAACCTTGGTTTTAGATGTAAATGTTAATTTTTTAACATTAAAACAGATTTTTTTTTTAAAAAGCCATCAACAAAAACCTGATCATACAGAAATTAAAACTATATATTGTTGGCTTGTGAGTCACTGTCAAGAGAAAACTTCACTGATTAGGCTCAGTTTTTTTTAAGCAAAATAAGAATCAGAGACTCGATCTGTCCCAGACTAGAGGGCCGGGCTGAATGAAATTTAAATGTTATCTTGGGGACCGGATGAAATGTTACAGAGGGCCGGATCTGGCCCACGGGCCTTGAGTTTGACACGTGTGGATTAGATCTTTCATATGAACTTGGATTTATTAGTGGTGTAGAAGAACCTTGTTCCTACCGGGTTCACTGGGTTGTCATGGGTAGTCCGAGTCATACTGATCTGGCTGCATCCCAAGGAGTAGGTAGTTAATTTATGAGCTTTTGGTTTTACCAAAAACAATACAGTTGTGAGAGAGATGGTGACTATTGTTTACAAAATTAGATTAATCATATTCTGTAAACACTATGCTCTGGAGGTTGTATGTCGTGAGCGTGCAATCGTGTTTTGTTTTTTTTGAACATCACATGGTTTTAGTGTGTTTACTGAAACGCAGGTCTTTTTATATGCTAATGCTCCCACTCCTCATTTTCTGTGTGGTATCACTTAGAGAAGCTCATCCATTTCAACAGCTTTTATGAGACAGAACAGCTAGCCTCTTGTACACACGCCATACAAGATGGCCCTTTTCCTCCTCCTCCTCTTCCTCCTCCCCCTCCCCCACAGCCTTTATCTGCTCTTTAACAAATTTTTTTTTCTCCCCCCCCACCCCTACTTCATTCTCATTACCTTTTACATCTCCGTTCTTACTCTACTGGCTGTCGTTTCTCATAAAATTTTCCTTTTTTTTTTTTTTTTTTTT
>NC_051449.1:11000513-11006659 GCF_001649575.2 Kryptolebias marmoratus | reverse complement strand
TTTTTTTTTCACCAGTGGGTCTGAAACCTGCCATGAAGAATCAGACCCCGCCAGTCGATTTTGGGATGAGCTTTCTCATGTCGGCCTTCCACAAGATCTTAAAGTCCAGTCTCTCTTTGAGTCAGGTGAGACGAATGATAGTTCGTGATTATTTTTTATCCATCCATATATTTGCTAATCCCACATTTGTTATCTGTTATGACTTGCCGTTTCAGGGCAATGTTGGGCACATCAGAGTTGTGCCTTGTGGTCTGATGGTGTTTGTGAGGGCGAGGGACAATCTCTGCTTAATGTGGACAGAGCCATTGACTCAGGGAGCACAAAGGTAAGTCCGGAGAAAAGGGAAAGGAAAAAAAAAAAAGTGGGCGGACTAATGGGTGTTAACGCCACCTTAATGCGTCGGGGCAGCAGGGAGGGACCGCTTCACCGAGGCACAGAAAAGCTGATGGATCAGACTGACTGGTAAAGGTCGACAAGGCAGCGTGGATCTCTCAGCTGTGAAATGGAAAAGGTCATGCTACTCAACAGGGCAGAGCTCTCGTGGCAGTTTAGCTCCTAGTGGCAGCGGCGATGCTGCTCGCAGCTCTCCTGATTGTGTTTGCAGCCCATCGGTCATGCAGCCAAATAGCAGTTCTGCCACTTGATCTTTGCCATGGCTATTAGCACGCACTCATAGAACTGAGAAAAATGGGGTTTAGATGAGATTGGTGGAACGATCAAGGGACTGAAATTTGAAATTTAGGTCAGAACATAGCATTTTTTTTAAGCAAGATTCCAGATTTATATTTTTTTACTCAGACATGAAAGTGTAAGGCACGTTTATTATAAAAATGTAGCTATTTGTGAACATAATTTATTGATTTTATTATGGTGATGATGGATTTTTCTTGCAGTGAAGTAATATTTTTTTTGACTTATCGTAGCACCTTTTCTTCCTTTTCCCAGCACTGTGCATACTGTAAGCGCCTTGGAGCATCCATTAAGTGCTGTGCTGAAGGATGTGCTCAACTCTACCATTACCCCTGCGCTGGGGCAGCCGGGACCTTTCAGGATATTAGGACTCTCTCACTCCTCTGCCCAGAACATATTGAATTGGCAATTCAGAAATGTAAGTTGAGCCAAATTTCCAATAATAAAACATTTTCACTCGACAGAAATGACATTTTCCCGACTTACCTGTCCCGTGGTCTTTCGCCGCTCACAGTTGTAGATGATGTAAACTGCGTGCTGTGCGATAGCCCCGGGGACCTACTAGACCAGCTCTTCTGCACCAGTTGTGGGCTGCATTACCACGGGATTTGCCTGGACATGGCTGTGACCCCTCTAAGAAGGGCAGGTTGGCAGTGCCCCGAGTGCAAAGTCTGCCAGACGTGCAAGTGAGTCACTTCAACCACCCACCTAAACACCATACCCTACACATCTCTGTCTCCCACTTTTCATCCTGCTTAATTTCTGTATCGTTTCCAGGCATCTTGCTCTCTGATGGTTTGTTTACCTCTGTGCTCTGTGGAAAGCTAACTGGAAGCTAACTTAATTTTTCTAACCTCTGACCTTTCTTTAAAAAGCATAGCAGCTCTGGCACACCTAAGGCGAACAAGCCTGGTTGGACATTGAGTTCTTATTTGCATACAAACCCTGTTGCTTCTGCATATGCTTTTTGTTTTATTTCAAGAGGAGGTGGGGTTTATTATATATTACTAAGGAGTATGTATGCATCAGAAATCAAGACCAGCGTTTAATTTTTACTAGACACACTCGTTTATTACTGATTGTTCATGGCATTTTTGAGTCTTATTGATCATATTTATTTATTTTTGTCAGGTGATCATATGTGATTTTCAATAATAATAATAATAATAGGTCATTTTTATTGACATTATAAATCTGTCTCGGGCAGCACCAGCAGTTAGCCTCTTGTTGGTATTTTTTGGGGGCTACAATTTAAACAAACTGATTGTCAATGGAAAAAAGAACAGATTAAATCAATTAGCAGGATTATCAGCAGGCTTTATGGGTTAGAGCACCTTCAGTTAATAAGAAAGAAATCACATAACAGTAAACATTTCATTATCTTTTTAGCCACTAAGACCAACTGTAATGTGATAAACAGTCCAAATACAAATTAAATGTGAAGAAGTCCACTTAATGTTCTTTCGAGCCTTCTGCTCTGATATTGTGTGAAAGTTACAACACTGCAAATTTTATATGTATGGTTTAGTAAGTTTTTATATTTTTAAAACCTTATGCACTGTTCGGGTGAGAACATGTTACTGTTTAGCTCGGTAACAAGTTGTCTCATTTAAATATTTCATTTTTTGTAAACCAAATGTCACTACAAAATAGTTCTTAGGTATTTATCAAATTAAATGATTGTTCATTGTAGAATCAGAGCTTTAATCACTGTTAAAAAACAAAACATAGTGTCTGTTATTTTTAGTTGATTGAAAGAAATTCTTTACCTTTGTTCCATTCATTACATGGCATAAATGTCCTCCACTTTCTTACTTTACACAACTTTGTGTGTTTGTAGGAACCCAGGAGAGGACACTAAAATGCTGGTGTGTGACATGTGTGACAAAGGCTACCATACCTTCTGTCTGCAACCTGCTATAGACTCTCTTCCCACCAATGGATGGAGATGTAAGGTACGAACCAGCTTGTGTAATTCTGAGTGGCTTACTTGAGGTTGCTGAAAATCACCGTTATTCTGGCCTGTAAGTAAAAAAGAAACACCTGGCGGCAGTGGCTCAAAAGGTAGGGGTTTATCCTGTAACCGGTTCGAACCGTTGTGTCCTTGGACAAGGCACCTTCTTTGCCTGCTGGTGGTGGTCGGCGGATCGGTGGCGTCGATTGAATGGCAGCCTCACTTCTGTCAGGCCGCCCCAGGGCAGCTGTGGCTACAGTGTAGCTCACCACCATCAGTGTGTAAATGAGTGGATGAATGAGTGAATGACTAAATGTTGTGTGAAGCTTTAAAGAGCTATAAAAGTGCAGTGAAAGTGGTAACATATTGTAACGGAGTCACTTATTTTTGTTTATGCAAGGTAAGAATCACAGCTTTTCTCTTTTTTTTTTGAGCAGCAAAGTGGTATTCAATGGGTTTTGATTGTTTTTTTTAATACAAACCAAGATATTGTTTTTCTTTGTATTGGCTCTGGGGCAGGGTAAGGTGAATCATTTTAGCCTGTGCCATCTCTACGGTGCTTTTCGTATTTTGTAGTGAAGAAATGACTCGCGGCAGCTGATCTTTTTAAAAGCCTCAATCCAGTCTCGTCGCCAAAAGATGCACTTGTGCACAAATGTGTTGTCGCTCAGCTGGCTGGTGAACACACTGCTTTTTTTTTTTTTCTGCAGTAGTTGCAGTAGGTGACAGAGGAAGAGGTTGCATGTGATGAGAGGTCTTTGCACTTGGCCTCTCTGCATGACTCAGCATGGAAAGATGGAACCCACACACATCTTTGACGTTCACGTCTCCCGAACACCTTCCCCCGGCCCCTGTGCCCCCTTGCATGCTGGTTTTTGTTCTGAGTTGTGTCATCTTTCTGGCATGCAGATCAATTAAAATTAGTCATTGTTCAGTTTCAGTTGCTGTGTAATGTTCTGCTGGTGTGAACGCCGAAGCGGCTGTTTGTTTTCTTCGAAAAAGGTTCATCAAATTGAGCGAGTTGCAAAGTCATATTACTTAGTGACAGTAAGGGTTGATGCGGTTTTCTTGAGCAAACTTTAGGAATCTTTATTATATTTTTTACAATAAAATGTGCAAACCTATTTTATCATGGATGCTAGTTGAATAAATACAAAATAAAATGTAAGTAAAAAGAGAATACAGTGGTTTGCAAATCTCATAAATCCCAATTTTATTGACAATGGAACGTAGTAAATACATCAGATGTCTAAGAAAATGTACCATTATGGCCGCAACACATCTCTATTAAGTTGGGGCAGGGGAGAAAAGCCTACTCTTTAGATTAACTGGGAATAGGTTAGGAAGGACGGAGTATTTAAAAAAAACAAGCAAAAGAACCATTTTAGTGGGGCTGAGTCATCCTAGAGGTAAAGATGGGCAGAGGTTCACCAGTCTGCTAATAACTGTGTCTAAAAATAGTGGAGCAATTTCAGAATAAATGTGTTTCTTTGTTTCAATGTGTAAAATGATATGGGTTCATGAGATTTGCAAATGATCACATTCTTTTAATTTACACTTTACGTAACGTCGCAATTTTTTTTTTTTTTTTTCACATAACCAAAAACATTTTAGAAGTGAACAAAATCAATGTCCCTCCAATCCCAGCATCTTCATTTACAAAATATGTCCTTTCAGTAGTTGTGAATCGAATTTTTAAAGAAAGCCACAACGCTTGAAATGTATCTGGTGTGTCTGCGGCTCAGGAGGAAGTGATTGTATGCCAGCGGTGTGGTCAGATAGGTTCAGCTCAGGACTCCCCCAGGAAATGGGTCAACTTCATATTAAGCCTATCTTTATTCTGGTGCATTCATGTTGGTGTTTGAGTTTTGCTGGGTTTGGTTTTAGTTAAAAAACGGTTTAAAATGTTCATGTTGAAAAATGCACTAAACAACATGAACGATATATTCAAACAATTCTTCTCATTAGGGGGAAAAAAAGCCTATTTAATCTAATTGGCTCTGCTAAAAGTTATGTTTCCTGGAAGAGTCATTTTTAAATATGTGCTTTCACCGTTTGTGAGGAAGGCTTCAATATCTTCCATTTTAAGAATCAAGTGCCAGGTTTTTATTAATACTGCAGTGGTTCTAAATGGCTTTGGATATGATGTCCCTTTTGTCCTCAGAACTGCAGAGTATGCATCCAATGTGGAACGCGAACCAGCGGGCAATGGCACCCCACCAGCCTGCTGTGTGAGAACTGCGTCCAAAACCAGGACCCTGCTCTGTGCTGTCCCATGTGTTCTTGTATCCTGGACCCCGAGCATCACAAAGACTTATTGTTTTGCCAAACTTGTAAGAGGTAAGAACCGTTTTCGTGTCTGCAAACGCGTGGGGAGCCGAGAAGACCGCGGCGCAGCTTAAATCCCAACTTGGAGGAGAGGAGAGATCTCTGCGTAACCGTTTATTTGCACTTCTTTCAGATGGCTACATCTGGAATGTGAGCGTCAGAACTCAGGCCAAGGAGAAATCCACCCCAGGGAGGACTATGTTTGTTCCAACTGCAGGTCTCCTACTGCAGGGCAGGCGCTACAAGCCGAGGATATGGACCTCGGCCCGGAGCTCAGCCCTCAACCAGCCTCCATGCACACAGACTCTGAGACTGGCTTACAGCTGGCTCAAAAGCACACAGACCTAGAAGCTGGCTCTCAGCTGCCCTCTGAAATGCACAACGACTCTAAACCGGAAGTACTTGCTGTTCCATTGCACTCAGATCCAGAGCCTGTTCAGGTTGCCGTCCAGGAGGAGATGTTGGCCAAATCAGATCAGAATCCTGGTGAGTCTAGATTCCTGATGTATCGGACTGTACTCGCATTATCTTTTAAGTCTTTCGCTCTGTCTTTTAGATTTGACTTGAGCTCTTTATTTTCATGTATTTCTGAGTTACTGTAAAATGAGTGGGTTTTTTTTAAGCGTACAAATCAATAGAATCAGTGAAAAGGAAACATAGTGTTTGTGGTCGAAGCCTCGTTCACCAAATCTTGGCCATTTAGGCTCAATTCAGATTTATTTTAACAGATAAAAAAAAATTTAAAAAATGTGAAATACTTCATTTTTCCCTGACGTTTCTTAGGAATGCCATATTTACTCGCTTTGAGGATTTTTTAACTTTTCTTTAATATTGCTTGGTTTTTAAGGTATTATTTAAGTGCATGTCAAAGTTTTAACAGCATCACAACTTGGGATAGAAATGGACACGCGATGGACTCCTGCCTAACTTGGAAATGGATAAACCAGGGGTGGAAATTAAAAATTTTGTCCACCAGCCATAGTGGCTGGTGGACAAATTGTTTTACCGGCCACGCAAATATTTTACCAGCCACTATTTTTTGTTGTGACAAAAAGTTATTTCATATGATGATGATGATGGAGGTGGGTGGAAGCAGTTGTGCTGCCATACAAGCTGAACAACACCTCTTTCTGGACACTGCATGGAAATAACTAGATTTTTCTTATTTTATTTT
>NC_051449.1:10997749-10999784 GCF_001649575.2 Kryptolebias marmoratus | reverse complement strand
CTGTGAATTTGGAGACATTTGTTCTTTTTTTGTAAAAGTTACAAGGGGGAAACCAAATATTTCAGCCGTCTGAAATAATCGGTTCCCCCTCTAAAACACAGGACAAAAATAATTTACCAACAACTCCTTACCTGTGTTTATTCCTATGTATTGTGATATTATTAGCACATTTTATTTTTAAAAGAATGATGTTTTTTGTTTTTTTAATGAGAAATATTTGCCCCTCTAAACAATACTGTTAATAGATAAGTCATTATTTACGGAGACGCAGGGGGAACCGTATCTGATGGGGGAACGGGCTCGACGTAACAGCAGCAACTCGAGCGCATTACTGCCCCCTATATGTCAGGAGGACAAATAACACCTTTTCTGTTCAACTTGCCAACCCGCCACAGTGGCGTGTGTGTTAATCAAATTCTAATTTCCACCCCAGGGATAAACTGAAATGTTTGCCTTGTCACAGCGAGTAACACCTGGCTAAGTTTGCGTGTGATCATTTAGAGAATTTGACGACAAAGATCTTGTAAATGTGCTTCCCCTTTAATCTCTTCCAGTGCAATTTTGGAAAACAGGAAAACAGTCACTTTAGAGTTGACTTGGACTTCAGCTCAGACACAAATCTCAGTTTGTGACATTGAAAAGCAGCGTTACCTGTTCTGATATAAACCCTATCTTCCCAAAGTCTTTATTTTTTATTTCTGTTGGTAACAGTGTTTCTGAAATTTATTGCGTTACGAATTCTATTTACACTCTGGGTGTTACAGTTTTCGACTATATCTAAACTCTGGTTTATCGGAGCTCTGCCAGCACTCGAGTGCACAAACAAAAAGAGGTACGGCGAGCTGAGGATGCCATAAGCAGCTAAGCAGCCCACTTGTTTAGCCAGCTGATTCCACTGACTACACAGAATGGATCATGAAAACGATTATATCACAGATCCCCTGTCTGCTAACCTGCCTTGGAGCGATGCTGGCTCATTCATTACTGCTCACACAGCCTGTCTGCTTGTACTGCTCACCATGCGCAGATGGTCTCATTTTACTCTTTTTTTTTTTTTTTTTCCTGTCTTCGTCTTTGACTTAGATAACAAATGATTGCTTTCCCTGCTTTGCTTTTTTTTAAACGTTGTTTGTGAGCATTCAAGAGGAGCTGATGGAAATTTATTTTGGCCACCTTTAAAGACCTTGGGCTTTTCTCGGCCTGCATATGTTACGTACTTGGATCACAGAAATTAAACTGGGAAATTCTTATTTTGGAAGGGTTTTTTTTGTTTTTTTGCAGTGTTTATAGTTGATCAGCTTTCCTTTCAAGTTAAGGCCGACAATTATGATGTCAGTACCTTTACGGAGACTTTAGAGTTGACTTGGACTTCAGCTCAGACACAAATCTCAATTTGTGACATTTAAAAGCGGAGTTACCTGTTCTGATATAAACCCCATCTTCCCAAAGTCTTTTTTTTTTTTGTATTTATGTTGGTAACAGAAATTAGAAGCTTCACTCTTTGAGGTAAAGCTATCGTAAGACAAATTCGAGAATTAAAGTTCTCCGTCGCCACGACTGATTTCCGTCATTTGGAACTTGGCATCTTTCCGGCATCTGTATAAATAATAATAAGTAAAAAAAAATAAACATGTTTTTGTTGTGGGCCTGTTAAGGTTATCCAGTGTAATTATAATACAAGGATTAAACTGACGCTGCTTTCAACAAGTAAAGCAAAACAGAAACAAAGTTTTAGCCAATCAGAGCAGAGCAGGTTCTAGTGTTCGAGCAGTGTTGCTAACTTAGACACTTTGTCGCTATATGTAGCGACTTTTCATGCCAGTCTAGTGACTATTTTCCAAAAAAAATCAACTGGCAATTTTTTTCTGGTGTTTTTGGAGCCTTTGGAAGTCTAATGTGAAGCAAGTGTAGTTATTTCCAGAGTTATTATTATTATTATTAGGGTTCCAAGCCCACGGAAGCAAGCGGGCGGCCAATGCAAGGCATGGCCGTTCGCCTGCTCCCAGCGGAGCAGGGAACCCTATTGTTTTTGTAA